>NW_026591872.1:1845614-1856397 GCF_907164565.1 Psammomys obesus | reverse complement strand
CAGAAGGGCCTGGACAGATATCATGCAGACCCTAAGAGAACACAGATCTCCACCCAGGCTACTATACCCTGCAAAACTCTCAGTCCTCATAGACGGAGAAAACAAGATATTCAATGACAAAAACAAATTTCAACAATACCTACACACAAATGCAGCATTACAGAAGACACTGGAAGGGAAAATACAACCCAAGAAAATTAGCTTCTGTCAAGAAAACACAGGAAATAATTAACCTTACTACAGCAAAACAAAAAGCAACCAAGCACACAACCTTATGACCACAGCCAACATCAAAATCAAAGGATCTAACAGCCACTGGTCATTAATCTCTCTCAACATCAATGGACTCGACTCTCCAGTAAAAAGACACAGACTAACAGAATGGATGCATAAACAAAACCCAGCAATCTGTTGCATACAAGAAACACACCTAAGGCACAAAGACATTGCTTGAGGGTAAAAGGGTGGAAGCCAGCTTTCCAAGCAAACAGACCCAAGAAACAAGCAGGTGTAGCCTTTCTAATATCTGATAAAATAAACTTTCAACCAAAATTAATAAAAAAAAGATAGGGAAAGACACTTCATACTCATCAAAGGAAAATTCCACCAGGAAGACATCACAATCCTGAACATCTATGCTCCAAATACAAGAGCACCCACATTTGTAAAAGAAACATTGATAAAATTTAAACCACATATAGCCACACATTAATAGTGGGAGACTTCAACTCCCTACTCTCAACAAAGGACAGGTCAACAAAACAGAAATTAAACAAAGAAACAATAACTCTGACAGAGGTCATGAATAAAATGGACCTCACAGACATTTACAGAACTTTACACGCATACACAAAAGAATTTACCTTCTTCTCAGCACCTTATGGTACCTTCTCCAAAGTAGACCATATAGATGGTCACAAAGCAAGCCTCAACAGATACAAGAAGATTGAAATAATCCCTTGTATCTAGTCTGATCACCATGGAATAAAGCTGGAACTAAACAACAACAGAAATAGCAAAAAGCCTACACACGCATGGAAACTTAACAACTTCTTACTAAATGACAACTGAGTCAGGGAAGAAATAAAGAAAGAAATTAAAGTCTTCTTAGAACTCAATGAAAATGAAGACACAACATACCCTAACTTGTGGGACACAATGAAAGCAGAGCTAAGAGGAAAGTTCATAGCATTAAGTGCCTTCCAGAAGAAATTTGAAACAGCTCATTCAAGCAACTTAATGGCCCATTTAAAAACCCTAGAAAAAGAAAAAGCAGACACACCAAGAAGGAGTAGACCGCTGGAAATAATCAAACTCAGGGCTGAAATCAATCAATTAGAAACAAATAAAACAATTCAAAGAATCAATGAAACCAAGAGCTGGTTCTTTGAGGAAATCAACAAGATCGACAAACCCTTCGCCAAGCTAACTAAAAGTCAGAGACACACCACCCAAATCAATAAAATCAGAAATGAAAAGGGGGACATAACTACAGACACTGAGGAAATCCAAACAATCATTAGGACTTACTTCAAAAGTCTATATGCCACAAAATTTGAAAATCTAAATGAAATGGACAATTTTCTTGATTGATTTGACTTACCAAAGCTGAATCAGGACCATGTAAATCAATTAAATAGTCCTATATCCCCCAAAGAAATAAAAGCGGTCATCAAAATTCTCCCATCCAAAAAAAGCCCATGACTAGATGGCTTCAGCGCAGAATTCTACCAGACCTTCAAAGAAGAGCTAACTCCAATTCTCTTCAAACTATTCCACAAAATAGAAACAGAAGGAACATTACCAAACTCATTCTATGAAGCCACAGTCACCTTGGTACCTAAACCTCACAAAGACTCAACAAAGAAAGAGAATTTCAGGCCCAACTCCCTTATGAACATTGATGCAAAAATACTTAACAAAATACAAATTGGAAAGGAAGAAGTCATATTATCACCATTTGCAGATGATATGATAGTATACATGAGTGACCCCAAAAACTCTATCAGGGAACTCCTACAGCTGATAAACACCTTCAGCAAAGTGGCTGGATACAAAATTAACTTAAAAAAAATCAGTAGCACTCCTGTATACAAAAGACAAAAGGGCTGTGAAAGAAATTAGAGAAACAACACCCTTCACAATAGCCACAAATGACATAAAGTACCTTGGTGTAACCCTAACCAAGCAAGTCAAAGAGTTGTATGAAAAAAACTTCAAGTCTCTGAAGAAAGAATTAGAAGAAGATATTAGAAGATGGAAAGATCTCCCATGCTCATGGCCTGGCAGGATTAACATAGTAAAAATGGCCATCTTACTAAAAGCAATCTACAGATTTAATGCAATTCCCATCAAATTGCCAACACAATTCTTTACAGACCTGGAAAGAAAAATTCTCAGCTTTGTATGGAATAACAAGAAACCGAGAATTGCTAAAACAATCCTCTACAATAAAAGATCTTCTGGAGGTATCTCCATCCCTGATCTCAAGCTGTACTATAGAGCAACAGTTATAAAAACTGCATGGTACTGGCATAGAAACAGAATGGTGGATCAATGGAATCGAACAGAAGACCCAGAAATAAACCCACACACTTACGAACACCTGATTTTTGACAAAGATGCCAAAAGCATACAATGGAAAAAAGATAGCATATTCAACAAATGGTGCTGGTCCAACTGGATGTCTACATGTAGAAAAATGAAAATAGATCCATACTTATCACCCTGCAAAAACTGAAGTCCAAGTGGATCAAAGTTTTCAACATAAAACCATACACATTAAATCGGCTAGAAAAAAAAGTGGGAAATACTCTAGAACTCATTGGTACAGGAGAAAACTTCCTAAACAGAACACCAACAGCACAGCCTCTAAGAACAACAATCAATAAATGGGACCTCATGAAACTGAATAGCTTCTGTTAACCAAAAGACACCGTCATCACAACAAAATGACTGCCTACAGATTGGGAAAGAATCTTCACCAACTGATAGACTAAAATCAGAAAGAAGTAGAGGAGGACCTCCCCTATCAGTGGACTAGGGGAGGGGCATGCATGCAGAAAGGGCGGGGAGGGTGGGACCTAGAGGGAAGGAGGGAAGTTCTTATGGGGGGATACAAAATGAATAAAGTGTAATTAATAAAAGTTAAATAAAATATTAAAAGAAAGCATTATTATACCATCAGATAAAAAATAAAATAAAATAAAATAAAATAAAATAAAATAAAATAAAAATGTATTTAATGTATTTACCTTACATCCCTATCTCAGCCCCCTTCCCTTCTCTCTTCCTGGTCCTGATCTCCCACCCTCTTCCCATTAACCCTTCCCTTCTCCTCAGAAAAGGGGAGTCCCCACCCCTTTACCAACTCACTTCTACACATCAAGTCACAGCACAACTAAGCACATCCTCTTCTCTTGAGGCCCAGCAAAGCAGCCCATTTAGAGTAAAGTGATCCAAATCAGGCAGCAGAATGTCAGAGACAGCCCCTGCTCCATTTGTTAGGGTACCCACATGAAGACCAAGCTGCCCATCAGCTACATTTGTGTAGGAGTCCTAGATCCAGTCCATGCACATTCTTCTGTGAGGGCCCCTTGGCCCAGATTATTTGACACTGTTTTTTGTCCCTTCTTTGACCCTCTATCCTCCCAACTCTTCCATGAGACCTTTAGAGCTCCACCTAATGTTTAGCTGTGGGTCTCTGCATCTGTTTTATCCTCTTAGAGGACAGTTATGCTAGGCTTTTGTCTGTAATCATAGCAGAGTATTGTTAATAGTGTGAGAGGTTGGCTCTTGAGTTGGGCTAGTCATGGTTTGGCTCTTCCCTCAGTCCATCATCATCACACCTATTGGCAGGGTAAATTTTGGATCAGAAGTATTGTGGATGGGTTGGTTTCACTCACCCTCTACTAGAGGTCCTTCCTGTCTATAGGAGGTGTCCACTTCATATGCTCTGCTGCTAGGAATCTCAGCTAGAGTCATCACCATATCTTCCCAGGATACTATCCCATTGCTGGACTCCAGCTTGTCTCAGAGATGCCCCCACATCGGTTTCCCCTTCTCTTTTCCAGCCTTCTCACCTCCCACCCCTACTCTCCCTCCAGCTGATCCCCACCTTTCTCCCCTCTCCACCAACTCTCCTACCCACTTCTCTTCTCTTCATCTACTTCTGATGTCTATTTTAATCCCCTTCTGAGGGAGGTTTCAGCATTCTTTCTTGGGCCTCCTCTTTACCTAGCTTATTTGGGTCTGTGGATTGCAGCATTATTATCCTGTAATACATGGCTAATATCCACTTATAGGTGAGTACATACCATGTATGTGTTTCTGGGTCTGGGTTACCTCACTCAGGATAATTTTTTCTAGTTCCATCCATTTGCCTGCAAATTTCATGATTTCCTTGTTTTTAATAGTTAAGTAGTATTCTATTTTATAAATGTACCATATTTTCCTTTATTCATGCTTCAGTTGAGGGACATCTAGGTTGTCTCCAGTTTTTGGCTATTAAGAATAAAGGTGCTAATGAACATAGTTGAGCTGGTTGGTATCTTTGTGGTATGGTGGAGTGTCTTTTGGGTATATGCCCAAGAGTTGTGTAGCTGGGTCTTGAGGTAGAACTATTCCCAATTTTCTGAGAATGTGCCAGATTGATATCCAAAGTGGTTGTACAAGTTGAACTCCCACCATCAATGGAGGAATATTCTTCTTGCTGCACATCCTTGACAGCATGTGCTTTCTTAGCTATTTTTTTTTTCTTTGTCATTCTGAGGGCTGTAAGATAAAACCTAAGAGTCAGTTTTATTTGCATTTCCCTGACAGCTAAAGACTTTGAACATTTTTTAAGTGTTTCTCAGTCATTAAAGATACCTCTGTTGAGAATTCTGTTTAGCTCTTGCTAGAATTTGGTCTGATGCTTTTATTTTTAATTTTTTATTTTAATTCTTTTTCTTAATTACAGTTTATTCACCTTGTATCCCAGCTGTAGCCCCTTCTCCCATCCCCTCCAAATCACATCTTCCCTCCCTCTACTTCTTCTATGTTCCTACCCCAATCCATTGATAGGGGAGGTCCTCCTCCCCTTCCATCTAACCATAGGCTATCAAGTCTCATCAAGACTGGCTTCATTGTCTTCCTCTGTGGACTGGTAAGAATTTTCCCCCTTCAGTTGGAGGTGATCAAAGAGCTAGCTCATGAGTTCATGTCAGAGACGGTCTGTTCCTATTATCAGAGAACCCTCTTGGACACTGAGCTGCCATGGGCTACTTCTGTGTAGGAGTTCTAGGTTATCTCCATGCATGGTCCTTGTTTGGAGTATCAGTCTCAGAAAAGACCCCTGAGCCCAGATTTCTTGGATCTGTTGCTTGTATTTTGATGCTAATTACTGGCCTTCAAGATCTGGTTACTGCCCTACCCTTGTTGTGTAAAACTGCCTAAGACATTATTCCTGACTGGTTGATTAGAAGGCTTAAAACCTGAGCAAGGCAGAATGTGGTAAGCGCGTCTAAGTTTTCAGGGATTTGTCTTTAGGAGAATCACAGAATGGAGAGAGGACAGACAGAAAGAGAGGAAAGTGGAAATACTATGATAAGTTACTGTGGAAGGAATCATGTGGGCCAAGAGGAAGGACACTGGGCATGGTGTGGAGAGAAACATGGAGATGAAAAATATAAGCAAGTTTATTTGTATAAGATTATGGATGGAAAGTAGCCCAGATAAGAATGATTAAAGCTGTTGGAACTGGAGGGGGCTGAGGAGGTCATTGGGTGGTTATTGAGATAGTGTAGGTGAAATATCTGCCCAGCCTAAGGTAAATAAGTCAATTATAAATTCTAACAGGTATCTGTGTCTTATTAACTGTAATAGCAGGTTATATAATACCAATGTAACAATTATAGGGCAAATTATAAACATTATTTAGCCCAATACCAATTTTATTGGCAACTACAACCTCTGTATACCATTTTGTTTTATTTTTATTTTTTATTATTATTAATATTATTATTAGTTACATTTTATTAATTCTGTATCCCAGGTGTATCCCGCTCACTTATTCCCTCCCAACTCCACCCTCCCTCCCTCATCTCCTCCCTGTCCATTTCCAAGTCCACTGATAGGGGAGGATCTCCTCCCCTTTCATCTAAACCTGTTTTATAAGGTATATTCAGGACTGGCTGCAAAGTCGTCCTCTGTGGCCTAGCAGGACTGCTCCTCCTTTGGGGAGTGGGGAGGTCAAAGTGCCTGACATTGAGTTCCTGTCAGAAATAGTCCTTGTTCCCCTTACTATGGAAAACCCATTGGTTACTGAGCTACCACTAGCTTCATCCGAGCAAAGATTCTAGGTTATATCCATACATGGTCCTTGGTTGGATAAACAGTTTCAGAAAAAAAAAAAAAAAAAAAAAAAAAAAAAAACCTCTGTGCCCAGATATATTTGGTCATTGTGGAGCTCCTGTCCTTTCCATGTCATACTAACTCCCCTTCTGCCTAAGGTTTTGTTATGGGTCTTAGTATCTCTTTTGAAACACTGCTAGGTAACCTAGAGCATTGCAGATGCCTTCTGCGGTAGACTCCTGTCATACATCCAAAGCACATACCATTTGTCTTTCTAAGTGAAAACTGATCATCTTTCCCCGTGTCTGCTTTCTTGTTTATATTCTTTAGGTGTATAGACTTCCTTATGTTTATCATATTATGTAGGTCTATATAAGTGAGTATATACCATGTTTGTCTTTCTCCTTCTGGGACACCTGACTCAGAATGATCTTTTCTAAATCCCACCATTTGCATGCAAATTTCATGATTTCCTCATTTTTGATTACTGAGGAGTATTCCATTGTGTAAAAATACAACAATTTGTGTATCCTTTCATCTGTTGATGGACATCTGGGTTGTCTCCAGGTTCCGGCTATTACAAATAAAGCTGCTACAAAAATGGTTGAGGAAATGTCCTTGTTGTGTACTTGAGCAAATTTTGGGTATATACCTAGCAGTGGTATAGCTGGGGCTTGAGGAAGCATTATTCCTAATTGTCTGAGTAAGAGCCAGATTGACTTCCAAAGTGGTTGTACTAGTTTACATTTCCACCACTAATGGAAGAGGGTTCCCATTTCTCCACAACCTCTCCAGCATATGTTGTCACTTGAGTTTTTCATCTTGGCCATTCTGATGGGTGTAAGGTGATATCTCAGGGTCGTTTTGATTTGCATTTCCCTACTGACTAATGAGGATGAGCATTTAAGTGTTTCTCTGCCATTCAATATTTTTTTATCAAGAATTCTCTGTTTAGCTCTGTACCCCATTTTTTAATTGGATTACTTGGTTGTTGCTTTTCAGGCTCTTTAGTTCTTTATATATACTGGATATTAGCCCTGTGTCAGATAAAGAGTTGGTGAAGATTCTTTCCCAATCTGTAGGCATTCGTTTCATTTTGATGATGGTGTCCTTTGCTTTACAGAAGCTTTTCAGCTTCATGAGGTCCCATTTATTGATTGTTGCTCTTAGAGCCTATGCTGTTGGTGTTCTGTTCAGGAAGTTGTCTCCTGTGCCAATGAGTTCTAGGCTGTTCCCCACTTTTTCTTCTAACAGATTTAGAGTATCTGGTTTATGTTGAGGTCTTTGATCCACTTGGACTTTAGTTTTGTGCAGGGTGATAAATATAGATCTATTTTCATTTTTCTGCATGTGGACATCCAGTTGGACCAACACCATTTGTTGAAGATGCTGTCTTTTTTCCATTGAATGATTTTGGCTGCTTTGTCAAAAATCAAGTATTCATAGGAGTGTGGGTTTATTTCTAGGTCTTCTATTCGGTTCCATTGATCCCCCTTTCTGTTTCTACGCCAATACCATGCAGTTTTTATTACTACCGCTCTGTAGTACAGCTTGAGTTTCGGGATGGAGATACCTCCAGATGATCTGTTGTTGTACAGGATCGTTTTGAAGATTCTGATTTTTTTGAGTTGATTTTGTATTCTGCCACTATGCTGAAGGTGTTTATCAGCTGGAGGAGTTCTCTGGTTGAATTTTCAGGGTCGCTCATGTATACTATCATATCATCTGCGAATAGTGACACTTTGACCTCTTCCTTTCCAATTTGTATCCCCTTGATCTTTAGTTGTCTTATTGCTCTGGCTAGGACTTCAAGTACTATGTTGAAGAGATATGGAGTTAATGGGCAGCCTTGTCTTGTCCCTGATTTCAGTGGGATTGATTTAAGTTTCTCTCCATTGAGTTTGATGTTGGCTATAGGCTTGCTGCATATTCTCTTTACTATGGTTAGGCATATGCCTTGTATCCCTGATCTCTCCAAGACTTTAAACATGAATGGGTGTTGGACTTTGTCAAATGCTTTTTCGGCAAAATGTAGGATCCTGTTTCTGCATCCATACTGTCAGTCTGTGTCTTTTTATTGGCGAGTTGAGGCCATTGATGTTGATAGATAATAGTGACCAATGAATGTTAGTTTCTTTTGTATTGCAGTCGGTGAAGAGATATGGAGACAGTGGGAAGCCTTGTCTTGTCCCTGATTTCAGTGGGATTGCTTTAAGTTTCTCTCCATTCAGTTTGATGTTGGCTATAGGCTTGCTGCATATCGCCTTTATTATGTTTAGATATGTGCCTTGTATCCCTGATCTCTCCAGTACTTTAAACATGAGTGGATGTTGGATATTGTCAAATGCTTTTTCAGCATCTAGGGAGATTATCATGAGTTTTTTTTCTTTCAGTTTGTTAATATGGTGGATCACATTGATGGATTTCCGTATATTGAACCAACCCTGCGTACCTGGGATGAAGCCTAGTGGTCATAGTGGATAATATCTTTGATGTGTTCTTGCATCCGGTTTGCAAGTATTTTGTTAAGTATTTTTGCATCAATGTTCATAAGGGAGATTGGCCTGAAATTCTCTTTCTTTTTTGAGTCTTTGTGAGGTTTAGGTACTAAGGTGATTGTGGCTTCATAGAATGAGTTTGGTAATGTTCCTTCTGTTTCTATTTTGTGGAATAGTTTGAAGAGAATTGGAGTTAGCTCTTCTTTGAAGGTCTGGTAGAATTCTGCACTGAAGCCATCTGGTCCTGGGCTTTTTTTGGATGGGAGACTTTTGATGACTGCTTCTATTTCTTTGGGGGATATAGGACTATTTAATTGATATACCTGGTCCTGATTCAGCTTTGGTGAGTCAAATCGATCAAGAAAATTGTACATTTCATTTGATCTTCAAATTTTGTGGCATATAGACTTTTGAAGTAAGTCCTAATGATTGTTTGGATTTCCTCAGTGTCTGTAGTTATGTCCCCCTTTTCATTTCTGATTTTGTTGATTTGGGTGGTGTCTCTCTGCCTTTTAGTTAGCTTGGCTAAGGGTTTGTCGATCTTGTTGATTTTCTCAAAGAACTAGCTCTTGGTTTCATTGATTCTTTGAATTGTTTTATTTGTTTCTAATTGATTGATTTCAGCCCTGAGTTTGATTATTTCCAGCTGTCTACTCCTTTTTGGTGTGTCTGCTTCTTCTTTTTCTAGGGGTTTTAAGTGGGCCATTAAGTTGCTTGAATGAGCTGTCTCGAATTTCTTCTTGAAGGCACTTAATGCTATGAACTTTCCTCTTAGCACTGCTTTCATTGTGTCCCACAAGTTAGGGTATGTTGTGTCTTCATTTTCATTGAGTTCTAGAAAGGCTTTAATTACTTTCTTTATTTCTTCCCTGACTCAGCTGTCATTTAGTAACAAGTTGTTCAGTTTCCATGTGTGTGTAGGCTTTTTGCTATTTCTGTTGTTGCAGTCAAGCTTTATTCCATGGTGATCATACAGGATACAAGGGATTATTTCAGTCTTCTTGTATCTGTTGAGGCTTGCTTTGTGACCAACTATATGGTCTATTTTGGAGAAGGTTCCATGAGGTGCTTAGAAGAAGGTAAATTCTTTTGTGTTTGGGTGTAAAGTTCTGTAGATGTCTGTGAGGTCCATTTGATTCATGACCTCTGTCAGAGTTATTGTTTCTTTTTGTTTAATTTCTGTTTTGTTGACCTGTCCTTTGTTGAAAGTGGGGTGTTGAAGTCTCCCACTATTAATGTCTGGGGATCTATATGTGGTTTAAATTTTATCAATGTTTCTTTTACAAATGTGGGTGCTCTTGTATTTGGGGCATAGTTGTTCAGGATTGTGATGTCTTCCTGGTGGAATTTTCCCTTGATGAGTATGAAGTGTCCTTCCTCATCTCCTTTTATTAATTTTGGTTGAAAGTCTATTTTATCAGATATTAGAATGGCTACTCCTTCTTGTTTCTTGTGTCCATTTGCTTGGAAAGTCGTCTTCCAACCTTTTACCCTCAGGTAATGTCTATCTTTGTGTCTTAGGTGTGTTTCTTGTATGCAACAGATTGCTGGGTTTTGTTTACGTATCCATTCTGTTAATCTGTGTCTTTTTACTGGAGAGTTGAGTCCATTGATGTTGACAGAAATTAATGACCAGTGGGTGTTAGATCCTTTGATTTTGATGTTGGCTGTGGTCATAAGGTTGTGTGCTTGGTTGCTTTTTGTTTTGCTGTAGTAAGGTTAATTATTTCCTGTGTTTTCTTGACAGAACCTAATTTTCTTGGGATTGTATTTTCCCTTCCAGTGTCTTCCATAATGCTGGATTTGTGCGTAGGTATTGTTGAAATTTGTTTTTGTCATTGAATATCTTGTTTTCTCCATCTATGAGGACTGAGAGTTTTGCAGGGTATAGTAGCCTGGGTTGACATCTGTGTTCTCTTAGGGTCTGCATGATATCTGTCCAGGCCCTTCTG
>NW_026591872.1:1836111-1840614 GCF_907164565.1 Psammomys obesus | reverse complement strand
CTTGTAGCTTTTAGTATTTTTTCTTTGTTCTGTATACTTACTGTTTTAATTATTATGTGGCGGGAGGATTTTCTTTTCTGGTCAAATTTGTTGGGTGTTCTGTAGGCCTCATGTATCCTTATTGGCTTCTCCTTTAACTTGGGGAAATTTTCTTCAATGATTTTGTTGAAAATATTTTCTGGGCCTTGGAGAAGGGAGTCTTCTTTTTCCTCTATTCCTATTATTCTTAGGTTTTGTCTTTTCATATTGTCTTGGATTTCTTGGACGGTCTGTGTCAGGAATTTTTTGGATTTAACATTTTCTTTGACAGATACATCGATTTCTTCCATTGTATCTTCTACACCTGAGATTCTTTCTTCCATTTCTTGTAGTCTGTTGGTTATGCTTACCTCTGTAGTTCCTGTTTTCTTCCCTAAATTCTTCCTCTCCATTATTTCCTCCATTTGTGTTTTCTTTAATTTTTCTAGTTCTGTCTTCAGGTCTTGAGTTGTTTTGTTTACTTCCTTCACAGGTCTGCTTGTATTTTCCTCTTTTTCTTTTAGTTCCTTCAACTCTGTCTCTTTTATTTCTTTCAGTGATTTAATTATTTCTTCTCTGAAGGCCACAAGCTGTTTGGCTACATCTTTCCGTATTTCTTCACGGGTGGCCCTAATCTGCTTGTCTTTATCTTCCTCCATTTCTTTACAGATAGCCATGATCTGTTTGGTTTTATCTTCCTCTAATTCTTTACATATTTTATCTGTTTCCTCTATTATTCTCTTCATCAACATAGATGTAAGGTCATCTTCTTGATTTTCTATTATGCTGCATTGTTCAGGGATGTTTGCCCCTGGATGGCTGGGTTCTGGAGATGCCACATTGCTCTGTCTTTTGTTGGTTGAGCCTTTACGCTGACCTCTACCCATTGGGCTGATTTAGGTGTTGGCTGTTAGTTTCTGTGCTTCCTGGAATCCTGAGGTAGGGGGCATCCCCTTGGCCGGAAGATGGTTTTTCCTGAAGGAGTCCTTCTCTGCTATTTGGTTATGGTCATTGTATGGCCAGTGTTTCTCCGTAGTTGCCACTGCTCACCTCAGGTTTATAGCCCTGAGTAGTAGCTGTGGTCTATGTTAGGCAGGGGGGGGGATCTCCTCTTACCCATAGAATTTCTCAAGACAGCTGCCCCACTGCTGGGTTACTTGTTATAAATTTAGTGTGCTGCTGCTCACTAAATTTCCATGTACAGTCCTCTAGAAGAAACTGCTGATTCCCTAGCTGTGGGGTTTTCTCCCAACAGGGAAACTCAGTCTGTTATTCTGGGGCGCACAGTTCTGTCCAGGAAAGTGGGAGGTGCACTCAGCAAGTCTCTGGGCCAAAGGCTGATTGCTCAGCTCTGGACCTGGAGAATGTGCACCTAGGTTGAGTTGGCGCCTGGGGGCGCTACTCCGGTCTGGAGGCTGGGTGCCTCACTCTGGACCAGAAGCTGTGTGTCTCTGGGATGGCGGCTGCAGGCACTAATCTGGTCCAGATGCTGTGGGTGCAGCCCCCCTGAAGGATCAGGGATTCCCACAGTTTTGGCAGTCTAGCCAGGGATAACTGGCCGATCCCTGGCACAGTATCTGAGGGCTGCTGTAATGGCTCTTCGGCTCCTGCAGGTCCGAGGATGCAGCTGTGTGTCCCAGTGCCCCAGGGGAACTCAACAATGGCGGCAGAGCACAGCGCTCCTGCCTGCACTAGAGTCTGTGTGAGTCCAGGAAGTGTTTTGGTTCTGGGTGTCCTAAGCGTTAGAGCTGCTGACCCCCTCCACTGGGGGTTTCCTCCTGCCACAGACACGCAGTCTGGTGCCCTGGTGCCCTGGTGCCCTGGTGCCCACAGTTCTATCTGAGGCAGCGAATCAGGCATGCATGCAGGGCTCCGTGCAGGAGCCTGGGTTCCTGGCTCTTGGTCCGCGCTGGCTCTTGGGGTATCCGTGGAACCCGAGTCTTTTCCCGGGGATGTCTGGGTAACCTGGGGTCGGTCCCAATTGTTTCCTGCTCCGTGGGGTTATCTCTCGACTGGGAAATCCAGTCTATGATGTTGTGGGCCCACAGTTCAGTCTGGGACCGTGACCAGATTGCGCTGGCGTGTAGCCCCGGGCTGGCGACCAAGTGCCTGGTGGAACCAGGATCTCTTCCGCAGTTTAGCCGGGTGAGTTAAAGCTGATTGAATCCCCCACCCTGGGGTATCCTCTCACCTGAGAAACACAACCACTTGTGTTTTATGGCCGCAAGTTCTGATTGCTGGTCACTGTGCCAATCCTGCTGTGCTGCTCCTCAGAATGAGAGTCCTCCGGGCGCCGCCATCTTGCCCCGCCTCAGGATATCTCTTTCTTTAAGTTGGGAAAATTTTCTTCTATGATTTTCTTGAAATTATTTTCTGGACCTTGGAGGCTCAATTCTCTTTTTCATTAATTCTTATTATTCTTAGATTTCGTGTTTCCATGTGTCCTTGGTTTTTGAATATTTTGTATTTGGGACTTTTCTGATTTTACTTTTTCTTTGAGAGAAATATCAATTTCTGCAAGTGTATCTCCAGCTCCAGAGATTCTCTCTTCCATCTCTTGTATTCTGTTGGTGATGCTTACCTTTGTGACTCCTGATCTTTCTCCAAGTTCTCCAGCTCAAAGGTTTTCTCAGTTTGTGTTTTCTTTATTGATTCTAATTCTGCTTTCATGCCTTGCACCATTTCCTTCATCTGTTTGAATGTGAAATCCTGTCTCTCTACAATGGTCTCTATTTGTTTGTTCATTTCCTTTCTATATGCCACTAATTTTATCTCTACTTGTGCCTTTATTTGTTTGGCTATGTTTGCCTGTGTTTCTTTAAGAATTCTGTCTATTTCTTCTTTCTTTACCTCCAATTGACTGGCCAAATCTTTGAAAGATTTGTTCATTTCCTCTTTAACTGACTGAATTTGCATGGTTATTGTTCTGAGAGAGTTGTTTGTTTCCTCTTTATGAGCCTCAGATAATTGGGTAAGCAGAGTTTTAAAGTCATTTTCCTATGCTTGTGATGAATTGGAGTATCCATCAATTTTTGGGGTTGCTGGTGAAGCCATCATGTCCTGATTTATGTTGGAAGTGTTCTTTCCCCTACCCCTGGCCATTGGCTTATTGAAACCTTCCCTGTTTGTTTTTGGATTCTGCAGTTCGGACTGCTACTGTCTCTCTCTGGCGTCTGGAGAGTTCTTCAGGAAGCTTAGAGAGGTCCTGTGTCCTCAGCATGTGCTGAGGACTAACTATACCTGTGGGAGAAAAGTACACAGGTGCAAAAGGAGCAAATTCAGGAGTGTGAGCGTGCACGCGTGCATGTGGTGTGTGTGTGTGTGTGTGTGTGTATGTTTGTGTGTGGGGGGGGTGTGCATGGAAGTGTGTCTCGAGGAACAGAGTGATAGATAATGTTGAACCCTTGACTGTGTGGGAGAGGCACTGTATATGTAGTAGGTGCTAATGATGGTCCCCGTGCAATTTCTGTCATTTACTGCCTTAACTCCTCAATTGGACCCACAGAGCAGGGGCTTCAATGTCCCAAGTGACCCTCTGTTTCCCAAAGTGGGTATGTGGGTGGGAGGGGTTCGATGCCTGGCTTCTGTTTTAGAAGGAGCCTGGATCTGGGCTCTGCAGATTCTCAAGGGTGCACTCACACTCAGGCAGGTCACTTGGCAGAGATTGGGGTATCTGGGCTCTGCTCTCTGGTTTGGCCCTGCTTGTTTGATGTGCTCCGCCAGCTCAGTGATGCTGCCACTGCCAGGTTAGGAAGTTTGACTATAGCTGGAGATTGGGATGCCAGTCCAGATGTTTTCTGGTAACACCTGGGGGCCCTCCATTGTGCTCTCCAAGCCTGGGAGGCCCAGCTCCTGGTGTGCCTAGCTTGTATGGTGTTTCTGCCTGGTTTTATTGAGTATATAGTGTATTATCTGTCACTGTGGGATTGGGCGGGCCTTATAGTCAGTGGCTGGGCGATCCTGTGGAGCCAGTATGGTGGCCAGCAGCCTGGCACCCTGGGAGGATCGTGTCACGAGGGTCTGGGACTCGAGACCAGTACTGCTGGCAGTTGTTGCTAAAGGGCTAGGAACTCTGCCTCAGCTGCTGCAGACCCCAGGCAGTTAGGTCTGCTCTTAGAATTCAGATGATCCCACTGTGCTGAGGAGGAGGGAGGTCTCAGAGAGGTGAGTGCGGGGAGATCAAAGGATCGTTTTTCTTCTTCCCCAAACAAGCCCCTGGGTGACCAAAGACCAAAGTTCTCACCTCATGTCACTTCCCTTTTGTTTAGAAAGCCTCACCTTTGTTTTCCTGGGTTCAGAGGTCCTTTGACTCACCAACTCAGACGTTCAGCTCTTCCACAGCTCAGAAACTTGTGCTAGTCGCCATCTTGGCTCTGCTGTCCATGTCTGTATACCATTTTAAATTAGATTGTTTGGTTTCTTGGTTTTTAATTTCTTGATATATATATATATATATATATATATATATATATATATATATATATA
>NW_026591872.1:1572610-1836101 GCF_907164565.1 Psammomys obesus | reverse complement strand
TATATATATATATATATATATATATATATATATATATATATATATATGATATTTTATATCATATATCATATGTCATATATCATATAATATATATTACATATAATATATCATATTATTTTAATTTCTTGAGTTTTATATATATATACATGATATTAGCACTCTGTCATATGTAGGGTTGTTAAAGATCATTTCCCAGTCTGTAGGCTACTATTTTGTTATAGTGATGGTGTCATTTGCCATATAGAAGCTTTACAGTTTCATGAGGTCCCATTTATTCATTGTTGATCTCAGTGCCTGAGCTGTTGGTGTTGTGTTCAGGAAGTTTTCTTCTGAACCATTGAGTTCAATCAAGGCTATTCCCTACTTTTCTTCTATTAGATTTAGTGTATTTGGTTTTATGTTAAGGTCTTTGATCCACTTGGTTTTGTTATGGAATATCTTGTTTCTTCCATGTATGCTCACTGAAAGTTTTGCTGGATATAGTAGTTTGGGCTGACATAGGTCTTATGGTCTGCATGATATCTGGCCAGGTCCTTCTGACTTTTAATGGCTTTGATGAGAAGTCTGGAGTATTATTTTTTGTTCTGTATATTCAATGTTTTGATTATGTGGCAGGAGGATTTTCTTTTTTGATCCAATCTATTTGCTGTACTGTAAGCTTTTATTTTTTTTTTTAAATTTCTTTCTTTAGGTTAGAAAACATTTTTTCTATAATTTTATTGAAGATATTTGAGCCGGGAATTTTCTCATCTCCTTTTTCTATTCCTATTATTCTTATATTTGGTCTTTTCATAGTGCTAAATGTTTTCTGTTATAAGATTTTTATATTTAGCATTTTTTGACTTATGTATCAGTGTCTTCTATCATATCTTCTATTCCCAAGATTCTTTCATCTCATTTATTTTGTTAGTAATAATTGTGTCTATAGTTCCTGTTGTCTTTCCTAGGTTTTCCATCTGTAGGATTTCCTCTCTTTGTGTTTTCTTTATTTTTTCCATTTACATTTTTAGGTCTTAGACAGATTTACTCATTTGATTATTAAGGTTGTTTTCTTGCACTTCAAATGTGTTAAGATATCCAGGCCTTACTGTATAGTAAGATAGGTCAGTTATGATGATGCCATATTGCCCTGAGCTTTGTGTTTTCACACTGGTCTTTAGCTATCTAGTTGTCCCTTGTATTGTCAGCCCTGATGTTCCCTAATGGCAGTAGACCTCTGGGATTGCTTATAAAGCTATTAAGCCCTTTTGGCTGCAATCTTCTGTTGATCCCTGCTGGCAGACAGAATCTGGTAGTCCCTGAGGGATGTTGCCTCTGAGATTGCAGGTAAAATCTCCGGAGGTCCCAGGAATTGTTGCTTGGAAGGAATGGGACAGACCTCTCCAATGATGGGTTTGCCCAGAGGAACATGGCAAGCAAGCAACTAAAGGAAGGGTCTTACTTAGTAGTCCCTGATGGCTCCTAATTTCTGGGATTTCAGGTAGATATTTAGCCTTGGAAATGGCACAGAGGAAACAGAACAAATCTCAGTGACCTATCTTTACTCACCTGTTCAACTTTGACCGGCAACATACTTATTTTATGTCCTCTTCCCTTAGAACATAATTTGAAATAGTTGTATTTTCCAGAAAGTGCATATAGAGAAATTAAACAGGTAATATAGGGTTTGTAAACAATTGGAAATCACATGACTCATGTACAAGGCATAAAGTATAATTGTTCGATAAGAATAATGACTCTAGAGCAATATCTACTTTTTTCCCATGAAAATCCAGACATATGAATTTTCTAAACTAGAAAGTTTCTGATTTTTTAATACCAACAATCAATGAGAAACTGCAGTTTTAGACCACAGTACATGAGTTAGAGAAAGTTAATCTATGGGGTACATACAACTTGAAATGCAATCAGTTGGCAACACCTGCTTCGGAGGTGTTTTCTGATTTAGGTCAAAATGACTTAATAATACAAAGACATCTCTATCACTGGAATTTGTAATTTATAGCTTTATTGCTTCTATGCTTAATTATTATTTCATGAAATATTTACTATATAATATAGTTGGCTTTGGTCCTTTACTAGGCACTGAAAATTTATTCTAATAAAACATCCTCTTTCATAAAGGATCCAAAAGTTTACTGTGAGACAAAAAATTAACTATCAAAGTGTCAAATGAAAGGAAGAGGCATAGCATATAGAGACATCACAGAAAAAAAAAATCAGTGTAGTCTTTTGTAAGTGACTAAAAACTTTCCCCATCCCTAGCAGATCCCTGAGAGAAGGTAGTAATGACAGGATGCTAAACTTGCATGTAGGTTGAAGAGTGATTTGTGGGCAGACCATGACTTTCCATTCCTCCTAAATAGAATGGCTTTGTCATGTGGCAATTGAAAAGGATGATGCTTTCATTTTACCCTTTGACATCTATTGAGTGTTGTTTCTAAAGCAAAATGCTCAGCAGAGTCAATAAACTGTTCCCTTTTTATATTGCTTTGACTAGGTGTCAGCAATTCCAATCATATCAGATCATTTATTATTTCAAGAAATTCTCTTGACAAACTCAGAGATTAATTTGTTGTTGGTAGCCTACTCAGGAGATATTTCTCCTACTTCCTGTAACAGAGAAAATTGTTCATAGTTCAGGCCATGTTGTGTATTATGGCTTTGTATGAAATATAAGCATCTCAGAGGAAAAGAATCAAAATAAAATCTTGAGTTGCTTTCAAATAAAAAACCAAATCTTTATGTACTGTCAAGATCCTCAGCTTTTTCATTGCAAGTGCAATTCATGCAGAAAAAGATAAGAATGACCAATAAGCAGGTAGCTTTTAGATAGGGCACAAAACTGCAAAAAGAAAGTACTCCAGTGATGGATGCGATGGAGTTAATATTATATTTTATGGGATGCAAGTTAATATCTTCCCTATAGAGTTACTCAAGGGAGAGGGGATGCATTTCCTAAAATTGGCCATTTGTTGCTGAGTTTATAGAACGTTAAAGAAGATTATCACCAGACGCTGAGTTATTTAAAAAGACAAATTCCAACCTTTCTGAAAGCACTATTGATTGGAGGTGAGATCATCAGTAGGAGCTAGAAAATATGTTTTACAGGAATAAAAACATTTGCACAAGCAAATTCCTTAGCAGATTGAAATTAAGGTTTCAAATCTAAGGTTCAGAGCACCTCAATGGGAAATTAACCATTTTTTTTCTTTTCATGTTATTTTGGGTAAAATCTTGGGCTTCACACAGGCTAGGCAAGGGCTATGCCATTACTGAGTCTCATTCCCTGTAGTTATGTGCATTTTTGTTTCCTACTCTTTTATTATTTATTTTTTTATTATTTATTACAGTTTTTCACTTTAGATCCTGACTGTAGCCCCCTTCGTTATCCTTTCCCAGTTGTACCCTCCCATTCATCTTGCCTCCATGACAGTCCCCTAGTTCACTCATAAAGGAGGTCTTCTCCCCTACCATCTGATCCTAGCCTATCAGGTCTCAACAAGACTGTCTGGATCCTGTTCCTCTGTGAGCTACTAAAGCTGCCTCTCTTAGGGGGAAGTGATCCAAGAGCTAGCCGCTGAGTCCATGTCAGAGACAGCCCCTACTTCCCTATATAGGGAACCCACTTGGATACTGAGTTGTTTATGGACTACATCTGAGCAGAGAATCTAGGTCCTCTCTATGCATGGTCCTTGGTTGTTTCATCAATCTCTGCAAGGCCCCTGGGCCCAAATTTTTCAGCTTTGTTGATCTTTTTGTGGAGCTCCTGTACCCTCCAGGTCTTTCTATCTCCCCCTTCTTCCATAAGATTTATAGCTGCTTTATTCATAATAGCCAGAATCTGATGGATATTAATTCAGAGACCGACTGCCAAAGAATAAGCTGAGCTCCAAGAGTTTTGAGGAAGGATGGAAGGAGCCAGAGGGGTCAAGGACACCAAACAAGACCTACAGAGTCAAATAACCTGAGTCCATGAGGGCTCACAGAGACTGAACCACCAGCCAAAGATCACGCATGGCTTGAACCTGGAAACCCTCTACTCATATGTAGCAGATATGCAGCTTGGCCAACATCTGGGTCTCCTAACAATGGGAGCAGGGACTGTTTCTGACTCTGTTGCATGCCTTTGGATCCCTTTTCCCTAGCTAGGATGTCTTGTCAAGCCTCATTGGAAGAGAATAAGTTTAGTCCTGATGTGACTTAAGACTCCAGGGTGAGTTGGTACCTCTTGAGGCCTTCCCTTTCTCTGAAAAACAGAAGGGCTTTTGGGCAGAGGGGGCAGGAGGGTGAGACTGGGAGGAGAGGAAGGAGGGAGCCATAATTAGGCTATTAACTGATAAAAGAAAGAAGAAAGAAAGAAAGAAAGAAGAAAGAAAGAAAGAAAGAAAGAAAGAAAGAAAGAAAGAAAGAAAGAAAGAAAGAAAGAAAGAAAGAAAGAAAGAAAGAATTTGAATTTGAAATTCATGTAGAATTTGAAAATCATGCACTGGATGTCTCCTGCTGGAGTGTTAGCTACAGTCTTCCATTCTTCTGCTCATGGTATATACTCATTTATAAACATATATTAGACAAATAATACAGAATAAACTTTCTAAAATCTACAAACCTAAATAAGTTAAACAATAAGGAGGACTATAGGGAAGATGCTTAATATTCATTAAGAAGGGCAAACAGGATAGACATAGGAAGTAGGAGAAGACAAGAAACAGGACAGGAGCCTTCCACAGAGGACCTCTGAAAGACTCTATTCACCAGGGTATCAAAGCAGATACTGCGACCCATAGCCAAACTTTGGGCAGAGTGCCGGAAACCTTATGAAAGAAGAGGGAGATAGAAATACCTGGAGGGGATAGGAGCTCCACAAGGAGAACAACAGAGCCAAAAATTCTAGGCCAAGGTTTGCCTGCAGAGACTGATACTCCAACGAAGGACCATTAATGGAGAGGACCTAAACCCCCTGCTCAGAGGAAGCCCACTGGCTGCTCAGTGTCCAAATGGGTACCCTAGTAAAGGGAGCAGGGGCAGTCTCTGACATGAACTTGGTTACCTGCTCTTTCTTCACTTCTCTCTGGTGGGGAGATCAGCCCATCCTACAAAGGAAGAGAATCCAGGCAGCCCTGATGAGACCTGACAGCCTAGAGTTAGATAGTAGGGGCAGAGGTCTTCTCTTATCAGTGGACTAGTAGAGAAAGATAGAGAGAGAAAGAGGAGGGAAAGTGGGGCAAGGAGGAGATGAAGAAGGGGGCTACAACTGGGATACAAAATGAATAAATTGTAAATAATAATGACAATAATAATAATATAAAAAATCATGCACGGGATATTTGAATAAACTCAATTCACTGAGGTATATAGTTTCCAAACGGTTTTTCTTAAACAATATTTTAGAATCACATGATTAATATTACTACTAATATCATGGAAAAAGTTTTAGAAAATTAAGGGCCCTGAGGTGACAGGAGCTCTACAAGAAGACCAACAGAACCAACTAACGAGGGCCCAGAGGGACTTGCTGAGATTGAAGCATCAACCAAGGAACATGCAGGAACTGGACCTAGGGCCCCTACAAAGATGAGGCAAAAAGGCAGCTTAGGCTTCATATGGTTCTTCTATTAAGGGAAGTGGGAACTGCATTAATCACAGACTCACTTGCCAGAATTTTGATCACATTTCCCTGGCATGACTGCCTTACTAGGCCACAGCAAAAGAGGACATGTTCAGACCTGATGCAACTTTATAAGCTGAGGGTTGATGGGAAAAGGATCTCTCCCTTTCTGATGAAAAGGTGAAGACAGAAGAGAAGGGATGGAGGGTGAGCCTGGGAGGAGATGAGGGATGGGGCTACAACAAAGATGCAAAGTGAATAATTAAAAAAAGAAAATTAAGTGTCTCTCTATGGTGGAAAAAAACTTTTCCAAAATGTGAACTCAAAGTTAGATGGAAAGAGGTGGGAGGCTTAAGAGGGAGGAGTTGAAAGAGAATCAATAAAAATACAGTTTAAATTATATCCATGCATGGTCCTTGCGTGGAGAATCAGTCTCAGAAAAGACCCCTGTGCCCAGATATATTTGGTCCTCGTGGGGCTCTTGTCCTCTCCAGGTTTTACTAACTCCCCCTTCTTTCGTATGATTCTCTGCACTCTGCCCAAGGTTTAGTTATGAATCTCCATCTGCTTTGATACACTGCTACGTAGAGTCTTTCAGAGGTCCTCGATGATAGGCTCCTGTCCTGTTTCTTGTTTTCTCCTACTTGCAATGCCTGTCGCATTTGTCTTTCTACATGGAGATTGATCATCTTACCCCAGACCACCTTCTTGTTTATCTTCTTTAGGTGTACAGATTTTAGTATGTTTATCCTATCTCATAGGTCTAGTATCCATTTATAACTGAGTATATACTGTGTGAGTCTTTACATAGCCCATGGCAGCTCAGCATCCAAGTGGGTTTCCTAGTAAGGGGAACAGAGACTGTCTCTCACATGAACTCAGTGGCTGGCTCTTTGACAACCCCCCCCCCCCGAGGAGAAACAGCCTTTCTAGACCACAGAGGAGGATATTGCAGCCAGTCTTGATGAGACCTGATAAACTAGGGTCAGATGGAAGGGGAAGAGGACCTCCCCTATCAGTGGACTTAGAGAGGGGCAAGGAGGAGATGAAGGAAGGAGGGTGAGATTGGGAGGAGATGAGGGAGGGAGCTACAGCTGGGATACAAAGTAAATGAACTATAAATAATATTTAAAAAATAGTATAAAAAACTACAAAAAATAGTTTAGAATTCCCAAAGTATTTACTTTCATTTGAAAACAGAAATTTTAACATTTATAGCAAATACTGATACCTTTCTCTTAGTTATAATCTCACTATCACATTCAGAACAAACTGTCAGAGATTTGAATGAACGACAAATCTTTACAGAAAAGCAAATGTACATATTTTGTCCATCTTTCTTTTTTTTTTAATTTCATTTTTTTTATTTTTTTAATTTTTAATTAATTACACTTTATTCATTTTGTATCCCCCCATAAGCCCCTCCCTCCTCCCCTCCCGATACCACCCTCCCTCCCCTTTCTGCATGCATGCCACTCCCCAAGTCCACTGATAGGGGAGGTTCTCCTCTTCTTTCTGATCTTAGTCTATCAGTTCTCATCAAAAGTGGCTGCATTGTCCTCTACTGTGGCCTGATAAGGCTGCTCCCCCCTCAGGGGGAAGTGATCAACGAGCAGGCCAATCAGATTATGTCAGAGGCAGTCCCTCTTCCCATTACTATGTAACCCACTTAGACACTGAACTGCCATGGGCTACACCTGTGCAGGGGTTCCAGGTCATCTCAATGAATAGTCCTTGGTTGGAGTATGATTTTCTGGGAAGTTCCCTGTGTTCAAATTATCTCGTTCTGTTGCTCTCCTTGTGGAGTTCCCATCCCCTCCAGCTCTTACTATTTCCCACTTCTTACATAGAATTCCATTCACTCTGCCCATCAGTTGGCCATCAGGCTCAGCATCTGCTTTGACAGTCTATACTGCAGAAGCTTTCAGAGGCCCTCTGTGGCAGGTTTCAAGGTTGTTTCCTGTTTTCTTCTGGCTTTCAGAGGCCCTCTGTAGCAGGTTCCGAGGTTGTTTCCTATTTTCTTTTTCTTCTGATGTCCATCCTCTTTGCCTTTCCGTGAAGAATGAAAATGTTAAGTCCATCTTTCAAGTAACTGATGTTTAATAAGAAACTTAGTCAGTGCAGCTGGCGACCCAAAAACACAGGAACTTTCTATGAGTTGCTTAAAATACATGATATAGTCCACCAAAAAAAGTTAAAATTTGTGTGCTTAAAAGTTAGAATTTCATGGAGTTAATTATTATTATTCTCTCCTCCAGTATAATTTTAAATAAGTGTATTTTACCCTCCTACAGACCATAGAGGAAGAAGAACTCAGTCCTTATGCGACTAGATTAACTGGGGTGGGTGGATTGTGACACTCTCCTTTTCTGAGGAATAGGAGAAGGGAATGCAGGAAGGAGGGAGGGTGAGAATGGGAGAAAAAGAAGGTGGTACCTAAGACACAAATGTAAATTGAATAAACAAATTAATTAATTAAAAATATAAATATTAGACAGTGGCTAATATAAATAATGGGAACTTTTGGTGATATCACCCACATTAATGCCCATGTAAATACACAAACATATATACACACTCACCTATACCCATATGACATACACACAAAGAAAACAGAAAAATATTTTATTCATGTATGTTCTGTATCATTGATCTGTTTTTCCTTTATCAATACATAGGAATATATGGAAATGTATAACAATTCCTAGTCTATTTCATCTAATTATACTTTTAATGATGTGTATGGTGTGTATCATATACCTATTTGTGGCTAGGTGCACAGAAATGCAAGTAACTGTAGAAGCCACAGGCACTGGTTCCCCCCCAAAGCTGGAGTTACAGCCAGTTGTGAGCTGCTCAATGTGAGTACTAGAATCTAAACTTTCATGGATCTTCTGGAAGAGAAGTATACACTCTTATTTCTCCAGCCCTTCAGTTTCATTAAATAGAGCTTGCTTCAAATGTCTTTTTTTTTCTAGTGCTTCTTCCTGTTTTCTCCCTCTTCCTTTCTAAAATTAATTTATTCATTTTACATCTTGATCATATCCCCCCCCCTTGTCTCATACTGGTCCCACCCTTCCTCCTTCTTCTCCCCTATCCCTGTCGCTTAGTCTTCAGAAAGGGGGAGTCCTCCTCCCTTACCAACTGATCAGACTATCAAGTATCTTTAGGGCTGCCTACATCCTCTTCCCGTGTCCTGTCAAAGCCTACTTGCCTGGGGGGAAGGAGGAACTGATCTTAGAGCAGGCTACAGCGTTCCTATCAGAATCATCCCCTGGTCCCTTTACAAAGTGACCCACATGGAGACTGAAATACCTATGGGTTATACTTGAGCAGGGGAGCTGGTTCTTCTCCATGCATGGCCCTTGGTTGGTGCATCAGTCTCCACTGGACAACTGGGCCCAGGTTTGTAGGCTATGTTGGTTTCCTTGTAGAACTCCTGTCCTCTCAGGGTATTTCTATCTCCATACTCTTTAATAATACTCCCTGTACTCTGCCCAAAGTTTGGCTGTGAGTCTCAGTCTCTGCTTTGATCTTCTGCTTGGTGGAATTTATAGGAGGACATTTATGGAAGGCTATCATCCTGTTCCCACTCTTCAACTGCTTCTGGTATTTATTCCATTTGCCCCTTTGAATGAGAATTATGCATACTCCCTAAAGACCTCCTTATTACTTAGTTTTTTTAGGTATGTGGATTGTAGTATAGTTATCCTGTATTATATGGCTAATATATATTTATAAGTGTATCTTTGTGGATCTGGATTACCTCACTCTGATGATCTTTTCCAGATCCACACATTTGCCTGCAAATTTCCTAATGTCCTTATTTTTAATAGCTGAATACTACTCCATTCTGTAAGTATACTATGGTATCTTTATCCATTCTTTGTTGAGGGACATCTGGGTCATTTCCAGTTTCTGGCTATTATGAATAAAGCCACTATGAAAGTAGCTGCGCAAAAGTCTTTGTTGTAAGGTGGAATATCTTTTGGGTACATGCCCAGGAGTGGTATAGCTGGGTTTTGAGGTACAGCTGTTTTCAGTTTTCTGAGTTAGTGCCAGATTGATTTCCAAACGGGTTCTACAATTTTGAAATCCTACCAACAATGAAGAGTGTTCTGTTTTCTCTGCAACCTCACCACCATGTGTATCCCATGAATTTTTATTTTAGCCATTCTGAAAGGTGTAAGATGTAATCTCAGAGTCCTTTTGATTTGTGTTTTCATTACGACAGGATGCTGAGCATTTCTTTAAGTGTTTCTCAGCCTTTCTATATACCTCTGTTGAGAATTCTCTATTTAGCTCTGTACACCATTTTTAAATCAAATTTGTATTTGTATATTAATTGCAGTTTATTCACTTTGTATCCCCACTATAGCCCCCTCCCTCATTCTCTGCCAATCCCACCCTCCCTCCCTCATTTATTCCCTGCCTCTCTCCAAGTCCACGGATAGGGGAGGTCCTCCTCCTCTTCCATCTGATCCTAGCTTATCAGGTCTCATCAGAAATGGCTGCATTGTCTTCCTCTGTGGCCTGGCAAGGCTACTCCCCCATCAAACCAAACTCTGGGCACAGTGCATGGAATATGTACTCCATTTTTGATTGGATTATTTTCTTTGGTGGTATTTAATTTCCTGGAGTTCTTTATATATTATGGATATTAGCACCCTGTCATATGTAGGGATGGTGAAAATCTTTTCCCAGTCTGTAGGCTGTCATTTTGATCTACTGACAGTATCCTTTGCCATATAAAAGCTTTTCAGTTTCATGAGTTCCCATTTATTAATCATTGATTTTAGAGCCTGTACTGTTGGTGTGCTGTTCAGGAAGTTCTCTGCAGTGCTATGAGTTCAAGGATTGTTTCCACTTTCTATTTTAACAGATTTAGTGTGTCTGGTTTTATGTTGACTTCTTTGATCGACATGGACTTTAGTTTTGCTATAAGGTAATCAATATGGAACTATTTGCATTGCATTTATCTACATGTAGATATCCAATGGAAGAGAACCATTTGTTGAAGATGTTGTCTTTATCCCGCTGTATGATTTTGGATTATTTGTCAAATACCAAGTGGCTTTAGAAGTGTGGGTTTAATTCTGGATCTTCAATTCAATTCCATTGATCCACCAGTCTGTTTCTATGCCAGTACCATGCAGTTTTTATTACTGTTACTCTATAGTACAGCTTGAGATCAGGAATGGAGATAACTCCAGAAGATCTTTTATTGTAGAAGATTGTTTTAAATAGTGAGGGTTTTTTTTTTCCCATATGGGGTTGATAATTTTTCTTTCGAGGTCTATAGAGAATTGTGTTGGTAATTTCATGGGGATTGCACTGAATCTGTAGATTGCTTTTGGTAGGATGGCCATTTTTACTATGTTAATCCTGCAGAGCCATTAGCATGGGAGATCTTTCCATCTTCTGAGATCTTCTTCAGTTTCTTTATTCAGAGACTTGAAGTTTTGTTTTGTTTTGTTTGTTTTGTTTTGTTTTGTTTTTCATACCAGTCTTTCACTTGCTTGTTTAGAGTTACACCGAGATACTTTATTGTTTTTATGTCTATTGTGAAGGGTCCTGTTTCCCTAATTTCTTTCTCAGCCCATTTGTCTTTTGTATACAGAAGGGCTACTGATTTCTTTCAGTTAATTTTGTATCCAGCCACTTTTCTGAAGGTGTTTATCAGCTGTAGGGGTTCCCTGGTAGAAGCTTTGGGGTCACATATATACTAACATATCATCTGTGAATGGTGATACTTTGACTTCTTCCTTTCTGAATTATATCCCTTTTATATCTTTAGTTTTCTTATTGCTTTAGCTAGAACTTCAAGTACTATGTTGAAGAGATATGTTGAAGACAGTGGGCAGCCCTTGCCTTATCCCTGACTTAAGTGGAAATGATATAAGTCTTTCTCTGTTGAGTTTGATTTTGGCTATAAGTTTGCTGTATATTGCCTTTCCAATGTTTATGTATGTGCCTTGTATCCCTGATCTCTCCAAGACTTTAAACATAAGCAGACGCTGAATTTTATCAAATGCTTTTCCATCATCTAAGGAGATGATCCTGTGTTGTTTTTTTTTTTTTTTCTTTCAGTTTGTTAATACGGTGAATTACATTGACGTATTTCCCTATATTGAACCACCCCTACATTTCTGGGATAAGTCCTACTTGATAATGGTGAATGATATTTTTGATGTGTTCGTGGGTTCAATGTGTGAGTATTTTGTTGATTATTTTTAAATCAATGTTACATAAGGGAGATTGTCCTGAAATTCTCTTTCTTTGTTGGGTCTTTGTGAGGTTTACATATCACTGTGACTGTTACCTCATAGAATGAGTTTGGTAGTGTTCTTTCCTTTTTTTATTTTGTGTAATACTTTGAAAAAATGTTGGTATTAACTCTTCTTTGATGGTATAGTAGAATTCTTCACTGAAACCATCTGTCCCTGGGCTTTCTTTCAAGGGGAGAATTTTGATGACTGCTTCTATTTCTTTAGGGGATATAAGAGTATTTTATTTATCTGATCTTGATTCAACTTTGGTAAGTGGACTCTCTCTAGAAATTTTTCCATTTCATTTAGATTTTCAAATTTTGTGGTGTATAGGCTTTTGAAGTAAGACGTAATGATTGTTTGGATTTCCTCAGTGTCTGTCATTATGACCCCTTTTGTTTTCTGATTTTGTTGATTTGGATATTGTCTCTCTGCCATTTATGTTTGGCTAAGGGATTGTCTAGCCTGATGATATTCTCAAAGAACCA
Organism: Psammomys obesus; assembly: GCF_907164565.1. Lineage (NCBI taxonomy): Eukaryota > Metazoa > Chordata > Mammalia > Rodentia > Muridae > Psammomys > Psammomys obesus. The sequence continues at coordinate 1,823,736 of NW_026591872.1, read as the reverse complement.
GATCTTTATTTCTTTGATTATGTGAATTATTCTGTTTATTTATTTTTCCTTTTTTAATTTTTATCATTTATTACAATTTATTCAGTTTGTATCCTGGCTGCGTCCTCCTCCTTAATCTCTTCTGAAACCCACCTTCCCTCCCTCTTCTCCCACTAGGCTTCTTCCCTAGTCCACTGATAGGAGATGTCCTCATTCATTTCTAATTTACTCTAGCCTCTCAGGTCTCATGAGGACTGGTTGCATTATCTTCCTCTGTGGACTGGCAAGACTGCACCTCCCCAGACACAGGGTGGTGATCAGAGATCCTGTCCCTGAGCTCATGCTAGAGAAAGGGTTTGTGAGATGTCTGCCCAGGCTCTTCTGGCTTTACATTATCTGCTGAAAAGTCAGGTGTGATTCTGATAAGCTTGCCATTATATGTTACTTTGTCTTTTTCCATTGTAGCTTTTAATATTTTTTCTTTGTTCTGTACAATTAGTGTTTTGATTATTATGTCTTGGGAGGATTTTCTTTTCTGGTCTAATCTACTTGGTATTATGTAGTTTTCTTGTATGGTTATATGTATCTCTTTCCTACAGTTGAGGAAATTTTCTTGTATGGGTTTGTTGAAAATATTTTCTGGGCCTTTGAAATGAGAATCTTCTTTTCTCTATATACCTATTATTCTTAGGTTTTGTTTTTTCATGATTTCCTTGATTTCTTGGATGTTTTCCTTTAGATTTGACATTTTTGGGGGAAGCATCAATTTCTTCCATTGTATCTTCTATGCTTGAGATTTTTTCCCTGTTTCTTGTATTCTGTTGGAGATATTTATCTCTCTAGCTCTCGTGAAATTGGTGGGTCTTTGACTGGTGGGTGCTTCTCAGGAAGTTGCCTGAAGCTCTTCTCAAATGTATGGTCCCGTTGGATAACTTGAGTCCTCAGAAACCCAGGGCCACTCACCTCACTTGGAGAAGTCCCAGAGGCAGCCACCCAGTCAGTGTCTTTCTTGCTGTGAGACTAATGCGATAAAGCTGCTCAGACACTGTGCTTGCCGGGAAAAGCTTTTTTCAAGAATCTGAAAGCCCAGAAATATGGTCAGTCTCCCTACAGTGATAGGCTGAGCTTTGGAGTGGTTTCTGGAGCTGTTCCCATGGCTCCTGGATGTCAGAAAGTCAGAGGTTGAAGCTGCTTGGTCCTCCAGTACTCACATGCCTGTAAGTGAAGCATGCTAAGAAAGAATGCCAGTGGGAACCCAGGAATATCTCCAGGCATTAGCAGGGTATCCTGAGGTTGGACCTGCTTGTCTTCTTCACCACGTGGTCTCTTCTCAATTGGGAGACTCAGATGTTGCTGTTTGGGGGCCCGCAGTTTGGTGTGACACAGCGAAAAAAGAGTGTAAGCATATGGCTAGACACTGGAGGCCATGCACTAGCAGGAACCTGGGAACTCTTCTGGATGTTAGCCAGGTGACCTGAGGTCTGCCCTTCTTGTTTCCCTCACCATGGGGTCTCCTTTCATTTTGAAAACAGATGCTAGTGTTTTGTGGTCTTTTTGTCGCTGTGCAGTCACTGCTGCCCATCAGATCAGACTCAGTGTGTGATGTGGTCGGCACTGCCATTTTGGATCCTCTCAAATATGTCTTTTAAAAATATTATTTTTATTTGTATTCATATTGATGGTTTGCCTTTAGTTATTTAATATCCAGTGAATCTGTGAAAATTAACTTATGAATTTTTTCATTAATTTAATTTATGAAATTTTGTCAGTGTCAATTATCTCTACTGTATTTGTTATGTCTCAGTTACAAAGCCTTTCCCAGTCTCTGGCATTGAAGGATTGGTCAACAATGCCTGCAGTGCCTAGAAATAGGGATGTGGGAGGAAAGTGGATATTTTCATGAGGGCTCTGGCTTTCAATTCTGAATAAATGATGGAAGATAGTAGAACTGTGAAAGACAAAGACAGAGCCCATTGGAGGAAAAGTGCATTGTTTAGACTATATCTTTGGAGAACAGCTTATGTTACATTCTTCTCCCTGTTCTGCCATATTCCTGGCTTCCTGAAGCTAAACCCTGTGTATAAATATTCTTATGTCATGAAGTAATAAGTCATCACTGTCGCAGGAACACTGGAGCCAGTCAATCATGGATGTATAAATACCTGAAACTAAGTGCCAAAAACTTCTTTCTTTTAGTTGATATGTCAGGTATTTTATCACAGTGACAAAGAAGATAAAAGTGTTACTATCCTCCTTTTCTTTTCTTTTTTTTAAATTTTATTTTTTTTCTTATCAGTTACATTGTATTAACTCTGTATCCCAGCCGTGTCCCGATCCCTCATTCCCTCCCAGTCCCTCCCTCCCTCACTCATCTCCACCGTGCCGCTTGCCAAGTCCACTGATGGGGAGGACCTCCTCCCCATTCATCTGATCCTGTTTTATCAGGTATCTTCAGGACTGGCTACAAAGACCTCCTCTGTGGCCTAACAGGACTGCTCCTCCCTTGGGGGAGGGGAGGCCAAAGAGCCAGTCATTGAGTTCCTGTTAGAAATAGTCCTTGTTTCCCTCACTATGGGAAACCAATTGGTTACTGAGCTACCACAGGCTACATCTGAGCAGAGGTTCTAGGTTACATTCATACATGGTCCTTGGTTGCATGTCAGTCTCAGAAAAGACCCTGTGCCCAGATATATTTGGTCCTTGTGGAGCTCCTATCCTTTCCTCATCAGACTAACTCCCCTTCTTATGATTCCCTGTACTCTGCCAAAGGTTTGGTCATGAGTCTTTGCTTTGAAAACACTGCTACTTAGAGTCTTTAAAATGTGCTCAGTAGACTCCTGTCAATGTTCAATGCGCATACCATCTGTCTTTCAAAATGAGGATTGATTATCTTACCCCATGTCTGCTCTCTTGATTATCTTTTTTAGGTGTATAGATTTCATTATGATTATCATATCTTATAGATCTATATAAGTGAGTATATACCGTGTTTGTCTTTCTCCTTCTGGGATATTTCACTCGGGATGATCTTTTCTAGATCCCATCATTTGCCTGCAAATTTAATGATTTCCTCCTTTTTGATTGCTGAGTAGTATTCCATTGTGTAAAAATACCACAATTTCTGTAACCATTCCTTCGTTGATGGACATCTGGGTTGTTTCCAGGTTCTGGCTATTACAAATAAAGCTGCTATAAACATGGTTGAGCAAATATCCCTTTTGTGTACTTGAGCAAACTTTGGGTATGTACCTAGCAGTGGTATAGCTGGGTCTTGAGGAAGCACTATTCCTAATTGTCTTAGAAAGCGCCAGATAGATTTCCAGAGTGGTTGTACCAGTTTACATTCCCATCAGCAGTGGAGGAGGGTTCCCCTTTCTCCACAACCTCTCCAGCATGTGTTGTCCCTTGAGTTTTTCATCTTGGCCATTCTGATGGGTGTAAGGTGATATCTCAGGGTTGTTTTGATTTGCATTTCCCTGATGGCTAATGAGGATGAGCATTTCTTTAAGTGTTTCTCTGCCATTCGATATTCCTCTGTCAAGAATTCTCTGTTTAGCTCTGTTCCCCATTTTTTAATTGGATTACTTGGTTTGCTGCTTTTCAGCTTCTTTAGTTCTTTGTATATACTCGATATTAGTCCTCTGTCAGATAAAGGGTTAGTGAAGATTCTTTCCCAATCTGTAGGCAGGCGTTTTGTTTAGATGACAGTGTCCTTTGCTTTACAGAAGCTTTTCAGTTTCATGAGGTCCCATTTATTGATTGTTGCTCTTAGAGCCTGTGCTGTTGGTGTTCTGTTCAGGAAGTTGTCTCCTGTGCCAATGAGTTCTAGGCTGTTCCCCACTTTTTCTTCTAACAGATTTAGAGTATCTGGTTTATGTTGAGGTCTTTGATCCACTTGGACTTTAGGTTTGTGCAGGGAGATAAATATAGATCTATTTTCATTTTTCTGCATGTGGACATCCAGTTGGACCAACACCATTTGTTGAAGATGCTGTCTTTTTTCCATTGAATGGTTTTGGCTTCTTTCTCAAATATCGAGTATTCATAGGTGTGTGGGTTTATTTCTCGGTCTTCCATGCGGTTCCATTGATCCTCCTTTCTGTTTTTATGCCAATACCATGCAGGTTTTATTACTATTGTTCTGTAGTACAACTTGAGATCGGGGATGGAGATACTTCCAGATGATTTGTTGTTGTACAAGATGGTTTTGGAGATTCTGGGTTTTTTGTTTCTCCATATGAAGCTGAGAATCTTTTTTTCAAGGTCTGTAAAGAATTGAGTTGGTATTTTGATGGGAATTGCATTGAATCTGTAGGTTGCTTTTGGCAGGATGGCCATTTTCACAATGTTAATCCTACCAATCCATGAGCACGGGAGATCTTTCCATCTTCTGAGATCTTCTTTAATTTCGTTCTTCAGAGACTTGAAGTTTTTATCAAATAGGTCTTTCACTTGCTTGGTTAGTGTCACCCCAAGGTACTTATGTGGTTAGTGGCTATTGTGAAGGGTGTTGTTTCCCTAATTTCTTTCTCCGCCATTTTGTCTTTGGTATACAGGAAGGCTTCTGATTTTTTTGAGTTGATTTTGTATCCTGCCACTTTGCTGAAGGTGTTTATCAACTGGAGGAGTTCTCTGGCTGAATTCTTGGGGTCGCTCATATATACTATCATATCATCTGCGAATAGTGACACTTTGACCTCTTCCTTTTCGATTTGTATCCCCTTGATCTCCTTTAGTTGTCTTATTGCTCTGGCTAGGACTTCAAGTACTATGTTGAAGAGGTAGGGAGAGAGTGGGCAGCCTTGTCTTGTCCCTGATTTCAGTGGGATTGATTTAAGTTTCTTGCCATTGAGTTTGATGTTCACTATAGGCTTGCTGTATATTGCCTTTACTATGTTTAGATATGTGCCTTGTATTCCTGATCTCTCCAAGACTTTAAACATGAATGGGTGTTGGACTTTGTCAAATGCTTTTTCAGCATCTAAGGAGATGATCATGTGGTTTTTCTCCTTCAGTTTGTTTATGTGGTGGATTACATTGATGGATTTCCGTATGTTGAACCACCCTTGCATGCCTGAGATGAAGCCTACTTGGTCGTGGTGGATGATATCTTTGAAGTGTTCTTGGATTCGGTTTGCAAGTATTTTATTGAGTATTTTTGCGTCAATGTTCATAAGAGAGATAGGTCTGAAGATTTCTTTTTTTTTGTTGGGTCTTTGTGTGGTTTAGGTATCAGGGTGACTGTTGCTTCATAGAATGAGTTTGGTAATGTACCTTCTGTTTCTATTTTGTGGAATAGTTTGAGGAGAATTGGTGTGAGCACTTCATTGAAGGTCTGGTAGAATTCTGCGCTGAAACCATCTGGCCCAGGGCTTTTCTTGGAGGGGAGACTGTGAATGACTGCTTCAATTTCCCTGGGGGATATAGGGCTGTTCAGTCTTTCTTCCTGATCTTAACTTAATGTTGGAAGATGGAATCTATCAAGAAAATTGTCCATTTCATTTAGATTTTCAAATTTTGTGGCATATAGGCTTTTGTAGTATGACCTAATGATTGTTTGAATTTCCTCTGTGTCTGTAGTTATGTCACCCTTTTCATCTCTGATTTTGTTGATTTGGATAGATTCTCTCTGCTTTTTAGTTAGTTTGGCTAAGGGTTTGTCTATCTTGTTGATTTTCTCAAAGAACCAGCTTTTTGTTTCATTGATTCTTTGAATAGTTTTATTGGTTTCTAATTGATTGATTTCAGCCCTGAGTTTGATTATTTCCAGCCTTCTGCTCCTCTTGGGTGTATCTTCTTCTTTTTTTTCTAGGGTTTTCAGTTGGGCCATTATGTTGTTTTATGTGATGTTACGAATTTCTTCTTGCAGGCACTTAGTGCTATAAATTTTCCCCTGAGCACTGCTTTCAATGTGTCCCATAAATTTGGGTATTATGTGCCTTCGTTTTCATTGAATTCTAGGAAGTCTTTAATTTCTTTATTTCTTCCTTAACCCAGCTGTTGTTGAGTAACAGTTGTTCAGTTTCCATGTGCATGTAGGCTGTTTGTTATTTCTGTTGTTGTTGAGGTCCAGCTTAAGTCCATGGTGGTCAGATAGAATACAAGGTATTATTTCAATCTTTTTGTATCTGTTGAGTCTTTCTTTATGACCAACTATGTGGTCTATTTTGGAGAAGGTTCCATGCGGTGCTGAAAAGAAGGTATACTCTTTTGTGTTCGGATGAAAAGATCTGTAGAAATCTATTAGGTCCATTTGATTTAGGGTCTCTGTAAGTGTTTTTATTTCCCTATTTGTTTTCTGTCTAGTTGATCTGTCCCTTGGTGAGAGTGGAGTGTTGAAGTCTCCCACTATTAGGGTTTTAGGATCAATGTGTGATTTAAGCTTTAATATTGTTTCATTTACGAATGTATGTGCTCTTGTATTTGGGGCACAGATATTCAAAATTGTGATGTCCTCTTGTTGGATTTTTCCTTTGATGAGAATATAGTGGCCCTCCTTATCTTTTTTGATTAACTTGGGTTGAAAGTCTATTTTATCAGATATTAGGATGGCTACTCCCGCTTGTTTTCTGGAACCATTTGTTTGAAAGACATTTTTCCAGCCCTTTACTCTGAGGTAGTGTTTATCTTTGTTGCATAGGTGTGTTTCTTGGATGCAACAGAATGATGGATCCTGTTTCCGCAACCATTCTGTTAGTCTGTGTCTTTTAATTGGGGAGTAGAGTCCGTTGATTTTGATAGAAACTAGTGACCAACAATTGTTACTTACTTTAGATGTGGTGTTGGTGGTGTCACTGAGTTTCATTGCTTGTCTTCTTTTGTTTTTTGTTTTTTTTTTTGTTGTTGTGTAGTTATCTATTTCCTCTGTTTCCTTCGATGTAGTTGTTTTCTTTGGTTTGGAGTTTCCCTTCTAGTAACTTTTGTAGAGCTAGGTTACAATGTAGATATTGTTTAAATTTGGTTTTGTCTTGGAATATCTTGAATTCTTCGTCTATGTTGATTGAAAGTTTTGCTGGATATAGTAGTCTGGGTTGGAATCTGTGTTCCCTTAAGGTCTGTATGATTTCTGTCCAGGCTCTTCTGGCTTTCATAGTTTCTGTGAGAAATCTGGTGTGATTCTGATAGGTCTACCTTCATATGTTACTTGGCCTTTTTCCCTTGCTGCTTTTAGAATTTTTTTTTTTTTTGTTTTGTAGGTTCAGTGTTTTGACTATGATGTGACGTGAAGAATTTCTTTTCTGGTCTAGTCTACTTGGTGTTCTGTAGGCCTCTTGTATGTTTATGGCCATCTCCTTCTTTAAGTTGGGAAAGTTTTCTTCTATAATTTTCTTGAAAATATTTTCCGGACCTTTGAGCCTGATGTCTTCTTTTTCTTCTACTCCTATTATTCTTAGGTTTTGTCTTTTCATTGTGTCCTTGATTTCTTGGATGTTTTGTGTTTGGAACTTTTCTGATTTTATTTTTTCTTTGAGAGACGTGTAAATTTCTGCAAGTGTATCTTCGGCTCCTGAGATTCTTTCTTCCATTTCTTGTATTCTGTTTGTGATGCTTACCTTTGTAGTGCCTGATCTTTTCTCTAGGTTCTCCAGCTCCTGGTTTTTCTCTATTTGTGTTTTCTTTATTGATTCTAATTCTGTTTTCATGTCTTGCACCATTTTCTTCATCTGTTTGAATGTGGACTCCTGCTTTTCAATGATAGCTTCTATTTTTTTGTCCGTTTCCTCTCTATGTATCACTAATTGTGCCTCTACTTCTTTGGGTATAATTGCCTGTATTTCTATGAGAGCTTTGTTTATTTCTTCTTTATTTGCCTTCATTTGTGTGGACATTTCTTTGAGAGCTTTGTGCATTTCTTCTCTGTTTGCCTCAATTTTCGTGGTCATTTCTCTGAGAGCACGATTTGTTTCCTCTTGGTTAGTCTCGATTTCTTTGGTTATTTCTCTGAGGGCTTTGTTCATTTCATCTCTATGGGCCTCTAATAGCTGGAGAAACATAGTTTTGAGGTCGTTTTCTTGTATATCTAGTGAATTGAAGTGTCCATTGTTTTGTGGGGTTGCTGGCGAGGTCATTATGTCCTGATTTTTGTTGGGAGTGTTCTTATGTCTGCCTCTAGCCATCTGGTTATTTATAATCCTCACTGGTTGTTCCTCAAGATTGTAGTTTGGGTTATGATCCTCTCTTTCTGTTTTCTGGACTGTTTTTTCAGGAGGATGAGAGAGGTTCACTGCTTTGGTAGTGTGCACTGTGTTTTCAGTTTTGCCTAAGTAAAGAATGTGACGCTGGCGCTATTCGCGTGCGCTTTTAGTGGGCACATTGTGCATGCGCAGATTCTCTGACTATTGCAGTGGCCTGCAAGCCACTATTACGCAGTTCTGACTGAGATCTAGGGATTGTTTGCCTGGATTACCCTGGTGGACCCGCAAGGCAGAGGCTTTAATGTTGGGGTCGCTATCCCAAGAATCCCTCTGATGCCCACACTAGGAGTGTGGGTGGCAGGGATCTCGTCTGGTTGCTTCTATGGAGAGGCCCTGATTCTGGGGCATTCTCTCCCTAGAAGGCTTACTCACTCTCTTGCAGGACCAGTTGGAATGCACAGGGGTCCCCTTGCTCACTACTCTCTGTTTTGGTCCTGCTGTGGAAGTGCACGGGTAGGCTATCAGTCAGCTCTGTGACACTGTGGATGCAGGACTCGGTGTCCACCTTTCCTGTGTGCTGCCTCTTTGTCCTTTCCCTCTGCCAGGAGGGGTTATGTTGACTGGTCCTTGGGTGGCGTGAGAAAGAGTTAGGGTGAGTGTACTCAATCCCAGATCCCGGGCCCAGATCTCTCTGCCAGAAGCAGCCTAGCGGTAGAATCTATGTTTGCTGATCCCAAGAGAGTACCGGGTATGGTTGAGTGTCCTCAGATCCAGTGTTTGGGTTTCTCTGCTAGGGGCCGCTGGGTGAGCTGGAGAGAGGGTGCTGTGTCCTTGGCAGGCTGCCTCTCTGTCCTTCCCCTCTGACCTTCTCCTCTGCCTGGGCAAGCTTATGGAGGTGCTCTCAGGGAAGTGCCAGCAGGGGTTGGGGCTTCTCAGTCAGATCCTGAGCCCTGAGCAGGCGTTCTCTGCCAGGCGTCGGGGCTGGGGGCGCCGGTGATATAACTTGCTGCTAGACCTTATTGCGCTGGACTCAGGAGAATCTCAGGATGTGTAGAATGACCACAGTCCCAGATCCCGAGCTGTAGTTTGTTTGCTAGGAGCAGCAGGCAGCACTGGAGTTCCTGCACTGTGAAGCCGCTGTGCGCCTCTTTATCCTTCTGCTCTGCTGCGGCGTTTGGGGGAGTGCCCGAAAGGATTGGGTTTTCTCAGCCCCGATCTCGGGTTGGGGTACAGACAATGTGGTCTGTGGCAGATTCTGCTGGACAGCTCATGCCTCCTCGGATGAGGGAGTAGGGATTTTGAGCTGGGCACCCAGCTGCAATCCTTGTGCAGTGGGAGCTCAGTTGTGATGGCGGCAGGTACCCATGGTCGGAGAGACCTTCCAGGGAAAGACTGGGTGACCCATGACCAGTCTGGCAACTTTCCTTCCCCGTGGGTTTTTTTTTGCGACTGGGACTCCCAGCCTTAGGCCCACTTGTGCCCACCAATCAGCCTGGGAAAGTGATTGTGACAAGCAGGCTTGTGGCACCAGCCTGGAGACCCAAAGACCACGTTAGCCGGGTTCTCTTCCGGGTTCTGGCTGGGCAGCCGAGAGTGGACCCTACCGATTCCCACACCGTGGGAGCCTCCCCTCACCTCGGAAGCACAATCGATCGCTGTAGTTTTAGGGCCCAGAGTTCAGTCTCCTGATTGCTGCACGGAGTGTGTTGTCCCGCTTCTCAGACATGGTGTTCTCCTGGTGCTGCCATCTTGGCCCCTTCCCGTATTGCTCACTCTTTAAGTGAGTAGACTTATAATAGACTAGGAATTAGGGTAGATTTCCAAGAGAGGGCAAGGGTCTCCTCTTCCCTGGGGAGCTGTTGGCCACCAGCCCACAAAGGCAGAAGGAGCTGAAGGCGAGGTGCAGGGTTTGGAAGGCCGCAAGCAGACAGACTTCTATCCTCCTTTTCTTAAATACTACTCTTATTTCTATTGTTTCCTTTCTTCTTTATTTATTTTGATGTGTTATTATTGAATATTTGCAAATTAATTATTATATTAATTGTCAGCTTTCAGGAGTTAAAATTATTTGGGTTCTAGAGAATTGGTTGAGCAATGAGCTTTGTAGAAGGCTTGAAGTTGGTCCCCAAAACTCATATCAACTATAGTCCAACTTAAAACTTCCTGTAATTCCCATATTAGGGGAACTTTTAACACCATTTTGTGGGGGGAGGATCTATAGACACTGGCTCACAGATGGCAGGTATGCACACATATGCATGTCCACACACAAATAATTAAAGTAAATATTTTTTAAAGTGTCAATGAGCAGGATGTAGTGGGACACCCCTTTAATCCCAGCACTGGGGAGGCAGAGGCATTCATATCTCTGAGTTCAAGGTTAGCCTAGTGTAACAAGCAAGTTCCAGGACAGCCAGGGCTAAGAATCCCTGTCTGGAGAAAAACAAACAAAAAGAAAAGAAAAGAAAAGAGAAAAGAAAAGAAAGGGAAAAAAAGGAGAAAAGAGTGTCAATAAACAAAAATTTTCTAAAAATATTCTGATACATACAAACATTGTGCAAGGAAATAGTAGTAAAACTAATTACTTTATCAATCATGTCATATATAAGGTCTCTACAATTTAGATATTTATCACAACTCTTTTAAATTAAATTTCACAAATACTAAGAATTAAATTAAGTTATATTATTTTTCATATCTTATTTTAAATCCCCACTCATCTACTGATTGATAGATATTTTGCATCTTTTTATTTCTTTACAGTTTTGATGATTGGGGCAATGAACATAGAAATAAAGATATTATAATTGTTTCATTTTCTTTTAAACTACTCAAAATTGTTATTTTTGTGCCATATGGTAGTCCTATTTTTAATTTCACAAGGACCTTCCATATTGCTTTTCAAATGGCTGAATCAATTTACATTATCACAACAATATGCAAGGATCGCATTGATAATACCATATATTAAATTTTTAATTGCTACCCTGAGTAATGCAGACATTATCTAGTTCTCATTATTTTTTTACATTTCTCTGCTCTTTAATCAATATTCAGTAACAAGCACAATGCTGTTGGAGTAGTATTCAACAAAGTCCTTCAATCACATTTTTTGCTAGTTCATATTTTATTCGTGAAGAATTTTACTTTTGTTGCTTGTGGTCAATGTCCAGAAGTTTCCCCTTTATGTTTTCTGATGAATTAACATATATGACAGTAGGAAAGGGTATAGGTTGTATTTATGTAACAGTGACCATGGTAGTTTTGAATTATCATGTGGTGGTTTCATGTGAAAGAAACATGTACATGATAGTGTTAGAACTCAGAGTGGTATGCTGGGCTCAAGGACACACAAGGATCTCCTAAACTTGCTTATTATTGATTCTTGGTTTTAAATACTTGAGATTTAAGTGGATTAAGTAAATACTTTTTAACTTTTCCTCTTCTTTATTATATGCTCTTAGGATAAAAGTAAAACATTTCCCTCTACGCTGCACTTTAGATATTTCACATAATCTAATATATTGTGTTATCATTCATTTCAAATATATGCTAAGTTTCTATTGTGTATTTTTTCTTATTTTATACAGATATTTGGATGTTTGTTGGTAAATTGTTTTAGGTATTGATTTATTTTTTTCTTCCACTGTTATCTATAACACCAAGATTTTTACTCAGGCTAGGCAAGTGATTTGTTTAAAAGTCAATTATAATAAGTTTTTTTTCAAGAGACAAACTCGTTTTATCTTGTTGTTGAATTAATTGTATTCACATTTATTGACAAGACTGATCCACTGAGTTTCAATTGTCTTATTTATTTTTTATGTTGCATTTTTCAGTGCTGTGGAAAAACATAGGGTTTGTACATGTTAGACTACTTCTCAACAGCTGAGGTACATGATAAGTTCCTGTTTGTTTTTTTTGTTTGTTTGTTTTGTTTTTTAATAATTTTGGACTTTAATAAGTCGTTAATTACAATATTTTGTCAACATTATAGTAGATTCCATGGATTCCGTCTTTGTAAAAAACATATTACATGCATAAAGGAGAATTTTCTTTTTCTTTTTTATTTACAATCTGCTTGCCTTTCATTCTTTATTCTTGCTTCTCTCCCCTGGTTAAGATTAGAAAGTGGTTAAATTAAACTTTTCTCCCTTGTTGATGTTAGAGGGAAAAGTACTCAGTATTTTAAGCTAAATATAAAAATTTAAGGGTATTATATAATGTTAAATAGAAGTTTCAGTCATCTCTTAGTTATTAAGTTGAAGTTCTATTCCTTCTGTGCTGACTTTAAACATTAATGGATAATTAAACTTGTCAAAATCTTTTATGCAGCTAGCATTATGTTGATGTAATGTATGACTATGATTGCATGAATTTGGTTGATTTTGTAATTCTGAATGAACTTTGTTTTTCTAAGTTAAACCCCCATATGATCAAGATATAATTTTCTTCTTATAAATTGCTAGATTTGTTGCACTAGTATCCTTTAAAGATGTTTATATTGATGTTCATGAAGCATAATAATCTATAATTTTTATTTGGTTTTATTTTCATATTCCTTGTCATCTGGATAAGCCTGAATAAAATTTTAATGTTTTCTTCCGATGACTTAATGAGAATGTATAGAAGTAGTGTTATTTTCATTTTGTTCACTCTTTTTGTTTGTTTATTTGTTTTAATTTTTTGATACAAGCTGTCTTTGAGTAGCCTTGGCTGTCCAGGACTCACTTTGTAGATGAGGCTGTCCTCAAACTCACAGAGATCCATCTGCCTGTGCCTCCCGAGATTCAAGGACTGCTTCACCATGCCTGGCTTGTTTACTAGTTTTGTTTATAATTGACCAGCTGATCTATTTAAGCATGTAATTTTCTTTATTGCAAGCTTTACTGAAATATGATCTCAGTTTCATTAAGATATATAGAACTATTTGTTATTATATTCTTCTTCATAAATTTATTTTTAGCAATTGGTATCTTACACAGAATTGAACTATGTCATCTAACTTGTCAATATATTCAGCATGTAATTGTTCCTATTATAGTCTTGACATTATTCATGATATAAACAATTTTTAACTTGATCCCTTTTATTAGTTAAGATAAATAGAAATTTAACAATATTGAACTTTTTAAAAATTTAATTTTATTTATATATTTATTCATTACAATTTATTTGATTTGTATCCCTACTGCAGCTCCCTCCCTTGTCTACTCCTAGTCCCACCCACCTTTTTTTTTCTTCCCCTATGCCCTTTCCCTAGTCTCCTGATAGGGGAGGACATCCTCCCCTTTTATCTGGTCTTAGCAAGACTGGCTGCATCATCTTCCTCTGTGGCCTGGAAAGAGATTGCTCAGGGGTTAAGAGCACTGGCTGCTCTTCCAGAGGTCCTGAGTTCAATTCCCAGTACCCATGGGGTGGCTCAGAACTATCTATAAGAGAATCTGATACCCTCTTCTATCTCAGGCATACATGCAAATATTGAACTTTTAAAAACCAGTTTCTGATTTCTTTGATTTGTGTCTATTTTTTTCTTTTCACTTATATTTGTTCCAGCTCTTAACCATAGATTTGCTTTCTTCCGTCTTCCTTTAACTCTGTTTTTATTTTATATTGCAAATATCATCAGCACTCTATTGGTTTGAAAGCATTCTCCTTTTAAAGTATTACATTCTATCATTTTAAAAAACAGTAGAGATAATGGTTACATACTGTCTCAGTTTATTTTCCTGTTGCTGTGTGGTGTGTCCTAATTAGGGTTTCTATTACTCTGATAAAGCACCATTACCAAAACTGCTTGTGGGGAAAATGGTTTATTTCTCCTTACAGTTTATAATGCCATCATCAAAGGAATTCAGGGCAAGAACCTGGAGGCAGCAACTGATGAAATGGCCATGGAAGAGTGCTGCTTATTCCTTTGATTGCCATTGCTTACTCTGCCTTACTTCTTTTTTTTGTTATTTCCACAGGTGTTTTGTTTTTTTCACTTTAAATCCTGGTTGTAACCTCATCCCTCATTGTCTCCCTGTCCCAACTTCCATTTCCCCCCTCCTCCCTTGCCTATTCCTCAGAAAAGGGAAGCCCACTTTCCCATCTACCCCAGCTCATCAAGTTGCTCATCATGTTCAAGACTGGACATGTCCTCTTCTGCTTGGTCAGACAAAACAGTCTACCAGAAGACCGTGATCAAAAAGCTAGAAAGTGAGTCCTTGTCCAATGTAGTCCCCACTTCCCTTACTAGGGTATCCACATAAAGCCTAAGCTATCCATCTGCTATATCTTTGTAGGAGGCCAAGGTCCATTTCCTGCATGATCCTTGTTAGCTGCTTCACTCTCAGCAAGCTCCTCTGGGCCCTGTTTAGTTGGCACTCTTGGTGTTCTTGTGAAACTCCTGTCATCACCAGGTCTTTTTTTCTTTCCTCCCACTTTTCCACAAGACTCCCTAAAGATCTTCCAGTGATTCGTTGTGAGTCTCAGAATCTGTTTTGAGGCACTGCTGGGTAGAGAACAACTTTGTCATGCTCTTGTCTGCGAGCTTAGCAGAGCATCCTTCATAGTATCAGGGGTTGGTACTCTGCCCTAGGGTAGGTTGTTGGTTGGGCCAAACAATAGTTGAACATTTCCTCAGTCTCTAGACCCAAAGAAGATAAATAAAATGGAGGATCCAAGGAAGAATGCATAAATCTCACTTAGAAAGGAAGATAGAAGAGAGAGTGGTAATAGCTGAAGACAGGGAACAAGGTTAAGAGAGGGGGCACAGAGAGTTAAAAGGATGGAAAAAACCAATCTTGCTAATGAACATTGATGCAAAAATACTCAATAAAGAATTTGCAAATTGAATTCAAGAACACATCAAAGATTCCATTCACCACAACCAAATAGGCTTCATCTCAGTCATTCAGGGGTGGTTCAACATATGAAAATCCATCAACATAATCCAACAAATAAACAAACAGAAAGAAAAAAAATACTTGCTCATCTCCTTATATGCCAAAAAAATGTATTTGACAAAATTCAACACCCATTGATCTTTAAAGTTTTTGAGAGATCAGGGACACCATGCACATACCCAAACATAGTAAAAACAATATACTACAAGCATATAGCCAATGTCAAACTAAACAAAGAGACACTTAAATCAATCCGACTTAAATCAGGGACAAGGCAAGCTGCCTACTCTCTCCTTATCTCTTCTAATAGTACTTAAAGTTCTAGATAGATCAATAAGACAACTAAAGAAAATCAAATGGATACAAACCTGAAAAGAAATTAAAGTATCACTATTTACAGATGATATGATAGTATACATGAGAGACCCTAAAATTTAAACTGAGAACTCCTTCAGTTGATAAATACCTTCAGCAAAATGACTGGATATAAAATTAACTCAAAAAATGTCTGAAGTCCCAACAGCACAGGCTCTAAGAGCAACAATCAATAAATGGGACCTCATGAAACTGAAAAGCTTCTGTAAAGCAAAGGACTCTGTCACAAAAACAAAACGACTGCCTACAGATTGGGAAAGAACCTTCACCAACCCTTATTCTGACAGAGGGCTAATATCCAGTATATATGTTTGTAGCAGCCTTATTTGTAATAGCCAGAAGCTGGAAACAACCCAGATGCCCCTCAGTGGAGGAATGGATACAGAAATTGTGGTACATCTACACAATGGAATATTACTCAGCAATAAAAAACAAGGAAATAATGAAATTTGCAGATAAATGGTGGTAACTGGAAAGGATCATCCTGAGTGAGCTATCCCAGAAGCAGAAAGACACACATGGTATATACTCGCTCATATAGACATATAATATAGGATAAACCAACTGCAATCTGAACATCTAAAGAAACTAATCTAGAAGGAGGACTCTGGCTAAAATGCTCAATCCCCATTGTGAAAGGCAAAGAGAATGGACATCAGAAGAAGAATACAGGAAACAAGGTAGGAGCCTCCCACAGAGAACCTCTGAAAAGCTCTGCCCTGCAGATTATCAAAGCTCAAAGCAGATGTTGAGACTTATGGCCAAACTTTGGGCAGAATGCAGGGAATATTATGAAAGAAGTGGGAAAAGGTAAGATCTGGAGATGACAGGGGATCCACAAGAAGAGCAACAGAACCAAAAATTTTGAATACATGGTTCTTTTCAGAGACTCATACTCCAACCAAGTACCATGCATGGAGATAACCTAGAACCCCTGCACAGATGTAGCTCATGGCAGTTCATTGTCCAAGTGGGTTCCATAGTAATGGGAAGAGGGAATGCTTCTGACATGAACTAATTGGCCTGCTCTTTGATCACCTCCCCCTGAATGGGGAGCAGTCTTACCAGGCCATAGAGGAAGACAATGCAGCCACTCCTGATGAGACTTAACAGACTAGGATCAGAAGGAAGAAAAAGAAACCCTCCCCTACCAATGGACTTGCATGGAGAAGGGGGAGGAAAGGAAGGATTAGAAAGGGAGGCAGGAGAGAACTAGAGGGGGGATACAAAGTAAATAATGTGTAATTAAAAATAAAAAAAATGGGGAACAGAGCTAAACAGAGAATTCTCTGTAGAGGAATACCAAATGGCAGAGAAACACTTAAAGAAATGCTCAACATCATTAGCCATCAGGGAAATGCAAATCAAAATGACCCTGAGAGTTCACCTCACATCCATCAGAATGGCTAAGATCAAAAACTCAAGGGATGATGCAGGCTGGAGACAATGTGGAGAAAGGGGAATCCTCCTCCATTGCTGGTGGGAATGTAACCTGGTACAACCACTTTGGAAATCAATCTGCTACTTTCTCAGAAAATTAGGAATAGTGATGCTTCAAGATCCAAGTATAACACTCCTGGACATATACCAAAAAGATGTCCTACCATTCAATAAGGACATTTGCTCAACTATGATCATAGCTGTTTTATTTGTAATAGCCAGAATCTTGAAACATCCTAGATGTCCCTCATTGGAGGAATGGATACAGAAAGTGTGGTACATTTGCGTAATGAAATAGTAGTCAGCAATTAAAAAACATGGAAATAATGAAATCTGTAAACAAATGGTAAGAACTACAAAAGATCATGCTGAGTGAGGTAGTATAGAAGCAGAAAGACATAATAGTATATAATCACGTATAAGTGGATATTAGACATATAATGTAGGATAAACATACTAAAATTTATAGTCCTACAGAAGCTAAAAAACAAGGACCCCAGGGAAGATGCTTAATCATCACTCAGAAGGGCAAACAGGATAGACATCAGTAGGAGAAGACAAGAAACATGACAGTAGCCATCCACAGAAGACCTCTGAAAGACTCTACCCACCAGGGTATTGAAGGAAATACAGAGACTCATAGCCAAACTTTGGGCAGAGTGTCAGAATCCTTATGGGAGAAGAGGGGAGATTGAAATACTTGGAGGGAGCTCCTGTCCTCTCCAGGTCTTTCATCTATCCCTTCTTTGAAACAATTCCTGGTGAAAAGAAGGTATACTCTTTTTTTTGGGTGAAAATTTCTGTAGACATCTCTTAGGTCCATTCAATTTAAGACCTCTCTCAGTGTCATTATTTCCTTATTTAGCTTCTGTCTAGAAGAAATGTCCCTTGGGTAGAGTGGAGTGTTGTAATCTCCCACTTTTACCTGTTGGGATCAATGTGTGATTTGAGCTTTAATGTTTCCTTTGCAAATGCAGGTGCTCTTTTATTTGGTGCATAGATGATCAGAATTATGATATCCTCCCCATGGATATTTTCTTTTGATCAAAATGAAGTGCCCCTCATCATCATTTTTGATTAATTATGCTTGAAAATCTATTTTATTAGATATTAGAATAGCTACCCCAGCTTGTTTTCTGGGTCCTTTTGCTTGAAAAATATTTTTTCCAGCCCTTTATCAGACATAGTGTTTATATTTGTTGTAGAGGTGTGTTTCTTGGATGCAGCATAATGTTGGATCCTCTTTCTGCAACTATTCTGTTAGTCTGTATCTTCTTATTGTAGGGTGGAGTCCTTTGATGTTGATAGATAACAATGATCAATGAAAGTTAGTTCCTTTTATTGTGGCTTTGGTGGTGTTACATGGTTTCTAAGCTTGTTTCTTTTAATTATTGCTTTGAAGTTTTCTCTGTCCTGTGTTTTCTTGGGTGTAATTTATTTCACTGGATTAGAGTTTCCTTCTGGGTATCTTCTGTATGTCTGGATTGCTGTATAGATATTGTTTAAGTTTAGTTCTGTCATGGAATATTTTGTTTTCTCCATCTATGTTGATTGAAAGCTTTGCTGGGTATAGTAGTCTCGGTTGACATCTGTGGTCTCTTAAAGTCTGCATGGCATCTGCCCAGGCCCTTCTGGCTTTCATAGTTTCTATTGAGAAGTCTGGTGTGATACTGGTAGGTCTAACTTTTTATATTACTTCACCTTTTTCCCTTGCTGCTTTTTAATATTTTTTCATTGTTCTGTAGTTTTAGTGTTTTGACTATTATGTGTCATGAAGATTTTCTTTTCTAGTCCACTGGTTCTAGAGCATGTATCAGTGTTTCAGCTGTAAATGAGGGATGAAAGTCTCAGGATCATGTGCTGAGGCTCAGGAATGTTTGTGGAAGTGTGTCTGGAAGGATAGGGAGATAGAATGTTTAGATGCCTCGAAGGATTGGGTTTAACACAAGATGTGGTGCTTGTGCTGTTTGAGGGTGCAATGTGCATGCTCATGTTCCTTGAATACCTCAGTGGCCTACAAGTTTGTTATAATGTCCTCCTGGTATTCATATCTGTCTGGGCTCCGGGACTTGTTTGTCTGGTGGGTCTCCACTGGTAGACCCACAGAACAGGGGCTTCAATGTTCAGAATGCTGTCCCAAGGATCCCTGTGTTGCCCACAGTGGGTTTGTGGGTGAGATGGATCTGATGTCTGGCTGCTAGAGTAGAGGGACCCTGAATCTTGGGTTCTGTATGTAATCTTTTGAAAGTGCCTTCTCTAGCCAGCAGGCCTATGTGGAAAGCACAGGTTTTCTTCCTGTTTCTACTTTCAGATTTAGGCCCACAGGGGTAAATGAAAGTGTAGGAGATCTGTCAGCTCAGTGGTGTCCACTGTTGGGTCACAGAGCAGGGAGACCCATACTTGGGGCAGCTTGTGCTGCTATCTTAGTCCCTAAACAAGGAGGCTCATGTTTGGCACAACCTCTGCTGCCTCCAAGAAGCAGGGAGTCCTATGCTTGGGGAAAGGGGAAGTGCAGAAGAGTTGAATATTCACTACTCTCTGACCCTGGAGATATCCACTCGTCACCTGGATCCAAACTGTCCCAGGTTTGTCTCACAGGTTGTCCATTTTGCCCAGGATGTGGATGTTTTGCACATTGTTGATGCTCTGGCTTCAGCTGTCCCTCCACTCCTTAATTTCAGAGTTCCAAATCTTCTTCCACTCTTATATGGATCTTTCTGGTAGCAGCCATCTTGGACTCCAAGAGTTGGTTCATGTTGTGACTTTGGAACTTGCCTGAAATCCCTCACAATACCCAGCAGCTGAGATTAGACCACATCATACCAACCATTCCAGACCACTCAGCTACCAAGCTGAACCTGCAATATTGCCATTTCTTTTTAAAATTATCAGTGCATCTAATCAGTCAAACATATTGTCATTGTACTTTCCTTTCTAAAATTTACTCTAATTACCTTTATAGAGTATAACTTTTCATGTTATTTTATATGATATTTTGTTCGTTCTTTGATAATCCCATGTAGAGAATTTTTTAATCTAGCAATATGAATGATCCAACAAGGGATCACATCTAAAGACCTTCTAGATTTAGCTATCCTGATAGAATGCAAACACTCTCAGGATTACAATATGATCTGCCTGAAATACTGATGTGCCTTTCATACACGACTTTAATCACAAATAATGTAGGAAAGGTTAGATAATAGAAGCAAGCAATCATGTTTGAAACTGTCTTCTAGTTGAGGGGCAGACAAAGTGATGAATCAGATAAAGATGTGAGAAAATGAGTCAAAGCTATGATGTGCTCAACTTGAGAACAGGACAGGAAACAGGCAAATTAAGAGCAGCTAGGGAGAGAGAAGGATTTTTTTTTTCACTGAGAGTTTCTTACTGGGAAAGTTTTGTAGAGATAGATTGAAGACAGAACAAGCTAGAGACAGAGTATGAGAAGGAAGCAGAAGGTTAAAGCATATTTCCAGAATTAGTTTGAGGCCAGGTAGAGCAATTCAGTCAGAAGGCAATAGAAGCCAGTTTGAATCAGTCAGTTTGGAGAGATGTTTAGGACAGAACAGCTGAGTTAGAACAGCCAGTGAAGCTCAGAAAGAGCTAGAAGATTGGAACAACTCTCATCTCATCTCCTCATCTGAGGAAATGAAACAACCTTTACCATCCCATTCTTGTATACGTTGTATTTTGGTTATATCCATTGACATTTCCTTTGGACTCTCACCCAATACATATTCTCAGCTCACAAAATTTGACATCCTTTATAGGAATTGTTTTGCTTTTTCTTTCATGTAATTCACCAATTTCAACCAAGTTATAAAGTCTGTGCAATTTTTTTCTACCCTGACAATCTTGTTGGAGAAGGTGTTTCACTGGAGTTGAGCTTTAAGATTTCAAAAGCGCACATCAGTTCCAGTCTTGCTGTCTCTGGAACAGGTGTAAGTTCTCAGCTCCACTGCAAAAACGACACTCATATTCCAATAAAGTTACACCTTCTAATCCTTCTCAAATACTTTTATCAATTATGGTCAAATATTGAAATATAAGAGCCTGTATGAGCTATTCTCATTCAAACCACCATGGATGAGTAATGAGGTTGTGTATCTGGGAAGCATTGGCTGAGAGGAATGAATATGATCAAAATCCATTAAACAATTTTCTCAAGGAATGTATGTGTGTGAGTGTGTGTGTGTGTGTGTAAAGCTTTTTTGGCATCTTTCTAAATGACTACATACTTTATGTAATTGAGTCCATTTATTTGACATATTACCTTTATTGATTTTCATATGTTTAACTGCCCTTGTATCCCTGAGATAAAGTCTAGTTAATTATGGTGAATATTGATAATTCCTTGAATTTGGCTTGAAATATTTTTGTGATTTGTTTTGAGGAAGCAACTGTTTAAATTTAGTTAGAATCCAAAACAAAACAAGAAAAAAAAAGGCCAAAGGAGATACAGACCCAGAAGATAAGACACAATTCTTCCCCCATCACATCACTGTCCCAATTTTGGTGAGACTTGGGGTTAAGACAGGACAGTGCAGGTGATTCTTTGAACCTCAGTCTGACCCAGCAGATTCCATGCCTGCATGGGAGCCCTACAGCAAGTCATAATTTAGCTTCGGGTTGGAGGATAGGGATGGGGACAGACAGTTAAGGAGAGGCTCAGAAGAGACTCTACTTCCTGACAGACATATATTTTCTTTTTTTTTTTTTGAGCATGCTGCTTTTATTTTTTTATTTTTTAATTAATTACAATTTATTAACTTTGTATCCCAGCTGTAGCCCCCTCTCCATCCCCTCCAAATCCCACCCTACCTCCCTCTTCTTCTCCTATGCTCCTCCCCCAGTCCAATGATAGGATAGGTCCTCCTCCCCTTCCATCTGACCCTAGTCTATCAGGTCTCATCAAGACCAGTTTCTTTGTCTTCCTATATGGACAGGTAAGGCTGCTCCCTGCTCAGAGGGAAGTGATCAAATAGCTAGCCCATGAGTTCATGTCAGAGACTCTTCCTATTTCTATTATTGGGGAACCATCTTGGACACTGAGCTGGCATGGGCTACTTCTGTGAAGGGAGTTCTAAGTTATCTCCATGCATGGGCCATGTTTGGAGTATCAGTCTCAGAAAAGACCCCTGTGCCCAGATTTTTTGGTTCTGTTGCTCTCCTTGTGGATCTGCAGGCAAGTGGTGAGATCTAGAAATGATTAACCTGAGTGAGGTATCCCAGAAGCAGAAAGACACACATCATATATAATCACTTATAGGTGGATATTAGACATATAATATAGGATAATCATACTAAAACCTGTATACCAAAGGAAGCTAATCAAGAAGGAGGACCCTGGTAAGAAGTTTAATCTTCATTCAGAAAGGCAAACAAGATGGACATCAGAAGCAGGATAGAACAGAACAGAACAGAACAGGAGCTTATTACAGAAGGCCTCTGAAAGACTCTACCCAGCAAGGTATCAAAATATATGCTTATATTCATAGTCAAATTTTTGCAGAGTGCAGGGAATATTATGAAAGAAGGAGGAGTTAGAAAGCCCTGGAGAGGAAAGACACACTTTCTAAGGGCAGACAGCCCATCCAATCAAGGGCCCCAACCATGACTGCATCCATGATTGAGAAGCAGTTTCAGTGAGGCAGTATAGAAGATTATTAGGGCAGAGTAACCCGCACAATTTTAGGAGTTCAAACCAGAGCTTGCAAAACAGGGCCCAAACTATAGTTAGTGACTAAAATCCTCAGTGAGAAGATTGGTAATGACGGTCTTTCTCTTGCTGTCTACTACCCCTTCGATACTGCTTACACGGACCTGCCTTCAGAGGAGTTTAGTATGGAAAGCAGTCTATCCCTGCTGTTGACTTCCAAATGTCCTAGGCAAGCAGAGAAGGCCTGGCCTCTGCCATGTACTCCAGAGGTCTTTTGGAAGAAGACAGTATGGGAAGAAAAAAGACAGGCTTAACTGCCTCAGATGCAGGATGATGAGGTGTCTGATGAGACTGAGAACAATGGGGGCAAGCAAATGGTTAAAGTGCTGGGAGCAGTTTCTTAAGAAGTTCCTTCACAGCTGCCATTTCCTGAGGGGGAATATGTGCATAACACCAGAGTACATCTTGAACTGTATGTTGGCATGTAAGGCAATAGACCAGAGCTTCTCAGTTGTCAAGGGCCAAAACTCTAAGAATATCATGGTATCAGCTTGTCATGGCATTGAACATGGGTCATGCTATTGGCTCTGCAATTGGCTGCTTGTGTGAATTTATGATGCTGAGGCATCCAGTAGCTTAAAACCGCAATGCTAACCAAAGAGTGAAGGCAGAAGACATCCTTGCTTGTAAAAATCTATGTAGAACATTTCAATTGACAGGAATCTTATACTTTAGTTCATGTTCAATCAGGTCCTTGCTGCTCTATGTTGTCTTCTTAATGCCAGTCTCATCCCTGCTGTGTCTAGACTCAGAACTGTCAGGTCATGCCATGTTAAATGCCACAGGGATCCTGGATGTTGGTGTTTCAGCTATTGCTACGGGAGGAGGGTCGAATGTGTAGGTGCACAAGTGCCGGTAAGTGAGGGCATGTGCATGGAAGTGTGCCTTGAAGGGCAGGGTGCTAGACTTTGTAGATGCCTGTAATGTGATTAAGCTCAGAAGGTGGTGTGGGTGTTGGTGCTGTTTGTGGATGCAATACACAGGCGCAGGTGTCCTGAACACCTCAGTGGTCTTCTGGCCCTTTGTACTGTCCTCCTGATATTCATATATTTCTGGGCTCCAGGATTTGTTTGCCTGGATTCCACTGGTAGACCCACAAAACAGGGGCTTCAATGTTGAGAACGCTGTCCTAAGGATCCCGATGTTAGCCAGAGTGAGTTTGTTGGGGGGAGGGGATCTGATGTCTGGCTGCTAGAGTAGAGCAGACCCAGGCTCTGGGGATCTGCATGCATTCACTTTAAGTCTCACTCTCTAGCTTAGAGCTATAATTGGAAAACACAGAGTTTTCCTCTGTTCTCTACCCTCCGATTTGGGACTGCAGAGGCAAATGAGAGTGTCGGAGATCTATCAGCGCAGTGGTGTCCATTGTTTGTTCACTGGGCAGAGAGACCTGTACTTTGGGCAGCAGCCTCTGCTGTCTCAGCCACAGAGTACAGAGGCTCCTACTTGGGACAGCCACCTCTGCCATCTCAGTCACAGAGCAAGGAAGCTTACTCCCGCCTCTGACGAGGAGGGAGGCTGTGCTTGGAGCAGCAGCCACTGCAGGCTGCCTCTGTTAAGCAGGGATGCCATCTTGGGGAAAGGGGAAGTGAAGGGAGGTGAGTATTTGCCACTCTGAGTCCTCGGAGATATCCATTTGTTACCTGAATCTAAACTGTCCCAACTCATGGGTTGTCCCCTCTCTCCCAGGAAGCCTCAGTATGATGTTCCTGCTTCAGCTGTTCCCACACTCACCAATTTAGGAGTTTTAGATCCTGTGACTCTCAGATAGGGTGCATTCTGGTAGCCGCCATCTTGGAGTCCTTGAGAGATTTCCTTTTTATGTGACTTGTGTGTGTGGTTTTTGTTTGGTTTGTTTATTCTTTATTGTTGTTATCGTTATTGATGCTGCTTTCAATAAATTTTCTTTGCTCTGTGTACTTAGTATTTTAACTATGCTATTCCATGGGGGTTTTCCTTTTTGCCTGATATTGGCCCTATTTTCCTCCTATGGGGTTGCTTTGTCCAACTCCGATATGATATTTTTGCCTTCTCTTATTATATTTTGGTTTTGGCATGTTTAGTTGTCTCTTGATATCTAGTCTTTTTTGAAGGGAAACAGAGGGTAATGGATCTGGGGGAGATGTAAAGTAGGAGGGGGTTGGGAGAAGAGGAAGAAGAAACTGTAGTTGGTATGTATTGTATGAGAGAATATATTTTAAATAAAAGAAAATTATATAGCCATTAATGAACCCATGTACCACATACTACTCATTTTATTCTTTGTATTCTTTGCTTCTACTATAGAAGAGGGAGATTATGAACTTTCAGTATATATAACAATGAAAGATCCCCATCAGACTTGTTAAGATACTTCTGCAGCTATTAGAATTGTGCAAGAGTCCTGCTAAGAGCAACTTAAAATTGTTTACAGGTGATTCCTGGAGTTTAACTAAATGTGTGATGAAATGGTATCTATTTCTTTATGCTATGTACAAAATAACTTTCACCAATGAAGGACTTGAAAATGTTGCCCTTTCAACTAGTTTTATTTTTAAAGGTGTAAACTCAACCATATGTTCCTGAGGGAAAGGTTAAATAAACAAGTATATTTTATCACCTTTTGTTCTTTTTGCTTTGTTAACTTGTATTAGAAGCAACAGTAACTGTAAGTATAATGTAGTAGTGAGGGCAAGAAATTACAAAATTAAAGCTCCTATTACGGAAGAAATTTAAAAAAACATTTACGTGAAAGGAATAAAATAAATCATTCTTATACATCACATTGAAATGTTCCTTTAGCTTAAAACTTACTGTAGCGATTCTTATGCCTTCTAATAACCATATTCTTCAAAGTTCCATAGCTTCCCTTACTTTTGGAAACTATAAATGAAAGGAGAACAAGCAAGGAAATTAACAGCATCTGACAGTTCTCATACATCTGGAAGTTGATGGCTCTTGTTTAATAGACACATTAATGAATCTAAATAGATAAATGTCTCTGTTTTCAGTAGAACATACAACTATTCAATCTTCTTCATAGTGTGATAAGAGAAGTATAGTTAGTTCTGTTTTCCAAAGAGGAATGTTATCACATGTTATCACAAAACAAGGGATCTTGATAAAAACAATGCTGTTAAGAAAAAAAGTAAGGAAATAGACAAAAATAGAGGAACAAACTGTAAGGGAGGTAAATTATATGGCAGGCTGATGGAGGGCTAGATATGAGCAAAATACAATCATATGTGTGTATTAAAATGTTGTAAACCGAATATATTTTATGAGTCCTAAAAATTATGTTTAAAAGAGGGAAAGAAAAGTACATGACATGAAAATAGAACCATTTGCAGATATCACAAACTCTCAGGAAGAATGTACAAATTTAGTTATTATGATAACCACAGTGTAAGCATTCTATCCATCAAAATGTAATTTAATCTCCATGACACTTACAGACAACTATGTATATACTTGTAGATCAACAATGCTTTATTAAGGAAACCACATGTTTCCATGTGGACCAAAACAAGATTTTTTTGGACTGGTCTGACTTCTTCCATTAGACATAGCCCAATCATATACAGGCCAGAGGACTCATGTACATATTCAAAGTACACTCATTCACTCATATAGTTATAAGAAAAGAGAGAGGGGAGAGAGAGTGGGAGAAATTGGGGGGAAAGGGGGAGTACAGAAAGAATAAGGAGATATGAATAGGGAAGTAAAAGGAGAAGTGGGGAGACAGAGAGGGTAGAAGAGAGGAAAAGAAAGAAGAGAGAAAAGATGGAAAAAGTGATAAGAGATGGGATAGAGAGAGGTAGTAAGTTAGGAGAACATTAAAAAAACTTGAAATACCATCTTGTTTAGCTCATCACTGGAGACAGAGGACATCTTTAGAAGGCAAGATTTGAACAGGATGGGAAGTTCAGTAGAGAGAAAACTAGAGACAGAAGTGACCTAGTTAGAACATATAACCTTGAAATTAACAGAAATTTTGAAAAGGATATTTTTCTTCTAAGAAAATCAAATTCAATCTGCCTATCAAAGTGTAAGTTTGCTACAAATACTACTAACACAATGACTTATAAAAGCATCAAAAGAATATCTAAATTGAGTCAATATATATACCTTGGATTTAGTCACAGAGAAAAAACTAATTGAGACTATCTGAAGCTATAGTCTTGACATTCTGATATAAAAACTGAAGATATATCAATATGCATATATATATGCACATATAGAAATATACAAATAAAAATTACACTGATAGTACTATGTGTTTTAATCTGGTGTGTAAAATACTGTGCCATTACAATTTTGTCATTTCAAAGATAGCTTAAGTCTCATTTACAACATTGATTATATATATATATATATATATATATACATATACATAAATAATATGGTGTGCTGCAGTGCTACAAAGCCATTGTACTTTTTCCTTTTAATTTTTTTTATTTTTATTCATATTAATTACAGTTTATTCACTTTGTATCCCAGGTGTACCCCCTCCCATAATCCCTCCCAATACCACATTCCATCCCTCATCTCCTCCCATGCTCCTCTCCAAGTCCACTGATAGGGGAGGTCCTCCTCCCCTTTCATCTGACCTTAGCCTATCAGGTCTAATCAGGACTGACTGCATTGTCTTCCTCTGTGGCCTGTAAGGCAGAGCCCCCATCAGAGGAAGGTGATCAAAGAGCCAGCTACTGAGTTCATGTCAGAGATAGTCCCTGTTCCCCTTACTAGGGAAAACTTGGATAATGAGCTGCCATGGGCTCAGAGCTTAGGTTCTAGGTTGTCTCCATACATGATCCATGGTTGGAGTATCAGTATCAGAAAATACCCCTGGGACCAGATATTTTAGTTCTCTTGGTCACCTTGTGGAGCTCCTTTACCCTCCAGGTCATTATATCACTCCCTTCTTTAATAAGAGTCCCTGCACCTTGCCCAAAGTTTGGTTATGAGCCACAGCATCTGCTTTTATACACTTCTGTGTAGAACATTTCAGAGGCCCTCTGTGGTAGGTTTCTGTCCTGTTTCCAGTTTCATCCCTCTTCAGATTTCCACCCTGTTTGCCTTTCTGAGTGAAGATTGATGATCTTACCCAAGTTCCTCTTTCTTGCTTAGCTTCTTGAGATGTACAGATTTTAGTATGTTTATCCTAAATTATATGTCTAATATCCACTTATTAGTGAATATACCATGTGTGTCTTTCAGCTTCTGGGATACCTCACTAAGGATGATCTTTTCTAGATACCACATTTGATTAACATTTTCATGATTTCCTTGTTTTTAATTGCTGAGTAGTATTCCATTGTGTAAACGCACCACAATTTCTTTATCCATTCCTTAGTTGAGGGGCATCTTGGTTGTTTCCATGTTCTTGCTATTACGAATAAAGCTGCTACAAACATGGTTGAACAAAAGTCCTTGTTGTGTACTTGAGCATCTTTTGGATATATGCCTAGAAGTGGTATAGCTGGATCGTGAGGAAGCACTATTCCTAATTGTCTGAGAAAGCACGAGATTGATTTCCAAAGTGGTTGTACAAGTTTACATTCCCACCAGCAATAGAGGAAGGTTCCCCTTTCTCCATATCCTCTCCAGCATGTATATATTGTCACTTGAGTTTTTGATCTTAGCCATTCTGATGGGTGTAAGGTGAAATCACAGGGCCATTTTGATTTGCATTTCCCTAATGACTAAGGATGTTGAGCATTTCTTTAAGTGTTTCTCTGCCATTTGATATTCTTCTACAAAGAATTCTCTTTTTCTCTCTGTAACCCATGTTTTATTTGGATTACTTTATTTGTTGCTTTTTAACTTCTTGAGTACTTTATATATTCTGGATATTAGCACTCTGTCAGAAATAGGGATGGTGATGATCCTTTCCAAATCTGTATGCTGTCATTTTGTTCTGACAATGCTGTGGTTTGCTTAACAGAAGTTTTCAGTTTCATGAGGTCCCATTTATTCATTGTTGATCTTAGGGCCTGTGTTGGTGGTGGTCTGTTCAGAAACTTGTGTCCAGGGCCAATGAGTTCAAGGCACTTCCTCACTTTTTCTTCTAACAGATTTAGTATATCTGTTTTATATTGAGGTCTTCGATCCACTTGGACTTTACTTTTGTGGAGGGTGATAAACAAGGATCTATTTGCATTTTTCTACATGGAGGCATCCTGTTAGATCAGCACCATTTGGTAAAGATGCTGTCTTTTTTCCATTGTAAGGTTTTGGCTTCTTTGTCAAAAATCATGTATCTGCAGGTGTTTGTATTTATTTTTTGAATCTTCTGTTCTATTCCATTGATCCACCATTCTGTTTCTATGCAAGTATCATGCAGTTTTTATTACTATTCCTCTGTAGTATAGCTTGAGATCAGGGATGGAGACACCTCCAGATGATGTGTTGGTGTACATGATCATTTTGGCAATTCTGGATTTTTATTTTTCCATATGAAACGGAGAATTGTTCTTTCAAAGTCTGTAATAATTGTGTTGGTATTTTTATGGGAAGTTCATTGAATCTGTAGATTGCTTTTGGCGGGATGGCAATTTTCACTGTGTTTATCCTACCGATCCATGAGCATTGAGATCTTTCCTTCTTCTGATATATGCTCCAATTTCTTTCTTCAGAGACTTGAAGTTTTGTTGTTGTTGTTGTTGTTGTTCTTATTGTTTTGTTTTTTAAACAGGTCTTTCATTTGGTTTGTTAGAGTCACAGCCAGAGACTTTATGTTATTTGTGACTATTGTGAAACTTGTAGTTTCGCTAATTTCTTTCTCAGCTCTTTTGTCTTTCATATACCAAATGACTACTGATTTTATTTTGGTTAATTTTTTCCTTTATTATTATTATTATTATTTATTACACTTTATTCATTTTGTATCCCCCATAAGCGCCTCCCTCCTCCCCTCCCGATCCCACCCTACCTCCCCTTTCTTCATGCATGCTCCTCCCCATGTCCACTGATAGGGGAGGTCCTCCTCTCCTTCCTTCTGATCTTAGTCTATCCCCTTCAGGGGGAGGTGATCAAAGAGCAGGCCAATCAGTTTATGTCAGAGGCAGTCCCTCTTCCCATCACTATGTAAGCCACTTGGACACTAAACTGCCATGGGCTACATCTGTGCAGGGGTTCTAGGTTATCTCCATGAATAGTCCTTGGTTGGAGTATGAGTCTTTGGGAAGTTCCAGTTGGCCATCAGGCTCAGCATCTGTTTTGATGGTCTGCAGAGCAGAGGCTTTCAGATGCCCTCTGTGGCAGGTTCCTAGGTTGTTTTCTGTTTTCTTCTTCTGGCTTTCAAAGGCCCTCTGTAGCAGGTTTTTAGGTTGTTTCCTGTTTTCTTCTTCTTCTGATGTCCATCCTCTTTGCCTTTCAGGATGGGGATTGAGTGTTTTTTCCATTGGATGGTTTTGGCACCTTTGCAAAAAATCAGGTGTCCATAAGTGTGTGGGTTTATTTCTGGGTCTTCTGTTCAGTTCCATTGATCCACCATTCTGTTTCTATGCCAGTACCATGCAGTTTTTATAACTGTTGCTCTATAGTACAGCTTGAGATCAGGGATGGAGATACCTCCAGAAGATCTTTTATTGTAGAGGATTGTTTTAGCAATTCTGGGTTTCTTTTTACTTCATACGAAGTTGAGAACTTTTCTTTTTTATCCAGCCACTTTGCTGAAGGTGTGTATCAGGTGAAGGAGTACTCTAGTTGAATTTTTGGGGTCGTTTATGTATGCTATCATATCATCTGCAAATAGTGATACTTTAACTTCTTCCTTTCCCAAGCACATCCCCTTGATCTCCTTTAGTTGTCCTATTGCTCCAGCTAAGACTTCAAGTACTATGTTGAAAAGATAAGGAGAGAGTGGGCTGCCTAACCTCGCCCCTGATTTCAGTGGGGTTTATTTATGTTTCTCTCCATTTAGTTTGATGTTGGCTATAGGCTTGCTGTATATTGCCTTTACTATGTTTAGGTATGTGCCTTGTATTCCTGATCTCACCAAGACTTTAAACATGAATGGGTGTTGGATTTTGTCAAATGCTTTTTCAGGATCTAAGGAGGTACTCATATGGTTTTTCTCCTTCAGTTTGTTTATATGGTGGATTACATTGATGGATTTCCATATATTGAACTCCCCCCCCCCATACCTGGGATAAAGCCTACTTTGTCATGGTGGATGATATTTTTATGTGTTCTTGGATTCTGTTTGCAAGTATTTTATTGAGTATTTTTGCATCAATGTTCACAAGAGTGTTAGATCTGCAGTTCTCTTTTTTTTTTTTGAGTCTTTGTGTGGTTTAGGTATCAAGGAGATTGAGGCATCATAGAATAAGTTTAATGATTTTCCTTCTGTTTCTATTTTGTGGAATAATTTGAAGTGAATTGGAGTTAGCTCTTCTTTGAACGTCCTGAAAATTCTGCGTGGAAACTATCTGGCCCTGCGCTTTTTTGCGGGTGTGGGGGGAGAATTTTGATGACAGCTTCTATTTCCTCTTGGGATAAGACTATTCATTCTATTTATGTCTTCTTGATTTAGTTTTGGTAAATGGAACCTATCAAGAAAATTGTCCATTTCATTTAAATATTCAAATTTTGTGGCATATAGGCTTTTGTAGTAAGACCTAATGATTGTTTGGATTTCCTCAGTGTTTATTGTTATGTTCCCCTTTTCATTTCTGATTTTGCTGATTTGGACAGTTTTTCTCTGCCTTTTTAGTTATTTTGGCTAAGGGTTTGTCTATCGTATTGATTTTCTCAAAGAACCAGCTCTTATTCTCATTGATCCTTTGAATTGTTTTCTTTGTTTCTAATTCATTGATTTCAGTTCTGAGTTTGATAATTTCCAATCATCTGCTCCTCTTAGGTGTGTCTGTTTAGGTTTTTTTCTAGTGATTTTAGGTGTGCCATTAAGTTGCTTGTATGAGATGTCTCCAAGTAATTTCAGGAGGCACTTATTGTTATGAACTTTCCTCATAGCACTGCTTTCATTGTTTCCCATATGCTTGGGTAAGTTGTGCTTTCATTTTCATTGAATTTTATGAAGTCTCTAATTTCTTTTTTTTTTTTTAATTTCTTTCCTGAATAAACTGTCATTGAGTAGAGACTTGTTTAGTTTCCATGTTTACGTAGTTTCCACGTGTATGTAGGCTTTTTGTCACTTTTGTTGTTTTTGAGGGCTAGTTTTAGGCCTTGGTAGTCTGAGAAGATATAAGGGATTATTTCAATCTTCTTGTATCTGTTGAGGCTTCCTTTGTGACTGACTTTTGAGAAGGTTCCATGAGGTGTTAAAAACAATGTATACTCTTTTGAGTTTGGGTGAAAAGTTTTGTAGACATCTATTAGGTCCATTCGATTTAGTACCTCTGTAAGTGTCATCATTTCCCTATTTAGCTTCTGCCAAGATGATCTGTTCCTTGGTTAGAGTGTAATGTTGACCCTAATCTTCTACCCTAAGCAGTTGGCGTTGATGTGTGATTTAACCTTTAATAATAGTTCCTTTACAGATGTAGGTGCTCTTTAATTTGAGGTATATATGTTGACTAATGTGATGTCCTCCTGGTGGATTTTCCCTTTGATGAGAATAAAGTGCCCCTCCTCATCTTTTTTGATTAATTTTGTTTGAAAGTCTATTTTATTAGTTATTGTGACAGCTATCCCAGCTTGTTTTCTGGGTCCATTTGCTTGAAAAATATTTTTCCAGCTGTTTACTCTGAGGTATTGTTTATCTTTGTTGCAGAAGTGTGTTTCTTGGATGCAGCAGAATCGTGGATCCTGTGTCAGCAACCACTCTTTTAGCCTGTTTTTTTTTTATTTATTTTTTATTGGAGAGTTGAGCCCATTGGTGTTGATAGATAATAATGACCAATGGATGTTAATTCTTTTTATTGTTTAATTGGTACTGTTACTGTCTTTCAATGTTTGTTTTCTTTTAATTTTTTTTGTGAATTTATCTATATCCTGTGTTTTCTCGGTTGTAGTGGTTTTCATTGGATTGGAGTTACCCTTCTAGTATCTTTTGTAGGGCTGGGTTGCTGTATAGATATTGTTTATGTTTAGTTTTGTCATGGAATATTTTGTTTTCTCCATCTATGTTGATTGAAATCATTGCTGGTTTAGTAGTCTGGGTTGGCATGTATGGTCTCTTAGAGTCTGCATGACATCTGCCTAGGCCCTTCTCACTTTCATAGTTTCTGTTGAAAAATCTGGTGTGATTCTGATAGGTCTACCTTTATATGTTACTTGGCTTTTTCCCTTGCTGCTTTTAATATTTATCTTTGTTCTCTAGATTTAGTGTTTTGACTATAGCATGATGTGAGGAGTTTCTTTTCTGGTCCAGTCTATTTGGTGTTCTGTAGGCTTCTTTTATGTTTATGGACATCTCTTTCTTTAAGTTGAGAAAATTTTCTTCTATGATTTTCTTGAAAATATTTTCTGGACCTTGGATCCTGGAATCTTTTTCTTCCATTCATAATACTTTTATGTTTTGTCTTTTCATGGCATCCTTGATTTCTTGGATGTTTTTTGGTTTGGAACCTTTCTGATTTTACTTTTTCTTTGAGAGATGTATCAATTTCTGCAAGTGTATCTTCAGCACCTGAAATTTTCTCTTCCATCTCTTCTATTTAGTGGTAAGGCTTAACTTTGGGGTTCCTGATGCTTTTTCCATGTTCTCCAACTCCAGGTTTTTCTCTGTTTGTGTTTTCTTTTTTTTTTTTTTACATTTTTTATTAATTACACTTTATTCATTTTGTATCCCCCCATAAGCCCCTCCCTCCTCCCCTCCCGATATCACCCTCCCTCCCCTTTCTGCATGCATGCCACTCCCCAAGTCCACTGATAGGGGAGGTTCTCCTCTTCTTTCTGATCTTAGTCTATCAGTTCTCATCAAAAGTGGCTGCATTGTCCTCTACTGTGGCCTGGTAAGGCTGCTCCCCCCTCAGGGGGAATTGATCAATGAGCAGGCCAATCAGATTATGTCAGAGGCAGTCCCTCTTCCCATTACTATGTAACCCACTTGGACACTGAACTGCCATGGGCTACACCTGTGCAGGGGTTCCAGGTCATCTCCACGAATAGTCCTTGGTTGGAGTATGATTTTCTGGGAAGTTCCCTGTGTTCAAATTATCTTGTTCTGTTGCTCTCCTTGTGGAGTTCCCGTCCCCTCCAGCTCTTACTATTTCCAACTTCTTACATAAAATTCCATTCATTCTGCCCATCAGTTGGCCATCAGGTTCAGCATCTGCTTTGACAGTCTATACTGCAGAAGCTTTCAGAGGCCCTCTGTGGCAGGTTTTAAGGTTGTTTCCTGTTTTCTTCTGGCTTTCAGAGGCCTTCTGTAGCAGGTTCTGAGGTTGTTTCCTATTTTCTTTTTCTTCTGATGTCCATCCTCTTTGTCTTTCAGGATGGGGATTGAACATTTTAGTTAGGGTCCTCTCATTTGCTTGGTTTGTTTAGATGTACAGATTTTAGTGGGTTTATTCTATGTTGTATGTATCTATGAGTGAGTATATACCATGCGTGTCTTTTTGCTTCTGGGACAACTCACTCAGGATGATCCTTTCCAGGTCCCACCATTTAACTGCAAATTTCATGATTTCCTTATTTTTCATTGCTGAGTAATACTCCATTGTATAGATGTACCACAGTTTCTGCATCCATTCTTCAGTTGAGGGGCATCTGGGTTGTTTCCAGCTTCTGGCTATTACAAATAAAGCTGCTATAAACATGGTTGAGCAAATGTCCTTTTTGTGTACTTGCGCCTCTTTTGGGTATATGCCTAGGAGTGGTATGGATGGATCTTGAGGAAGCGCTATTCCTAGTTGTCTGAGAAAGCGCCAGATTGATTTCCAGAGTGGTTGTACAAGTTTACATTCCCACCAGCAGTGGAGAAGGGTTCCCCTTTCTCCACAACTTCTCCAGCATTTGTTGTCCCTTGAGTTTTTCATCTTGGCCATTCTGATGGGTGTAAGGTGAAATCTCAGGGTTGTTTTGATTTGCATTTCCATAATGGCTAATGAGGTTGAGCATTTATTTAAGTGCTTCTCTGCCATTCGATATTCCTCTACAGAGAATTCTCTCTTTAGCTCTGTTCCCCATTTTTTAAGTGGATTACTTGGTTTATTGCTTTTCAGCTTGTTTAGTTCTTTATATATATTGGATATGAGTCCTCTGTCAGATAAAGGGTTGGTGATGATTCTTTCCCAATCTGTAGGCAGTCGCTTTGTTTTGATGACGGTGTCGTTTGCTTTACAGAAGCTTTTCAATTTCATGAGGTCCCATTTATTGATTGTTGCTCTTAGAGCCTGTGCTGTTGGTGTTCTGTTCAGGAAGTTTTCTCCTGTACCAATGAGTTCTAGGCTATTCCCCACTTTTTTTTTTTTTCTAGCCGATTTAATGTGTCTGGTTTTATGTTGAGGTCTTTGATACAGTTGGACTTCAGTTTTGTGCAGGGTAATAAGTATGGATCTATTTTCATTTTTCTACATGTGGACATCGAATTGGACCAGCACCATTTGTTGAAGATGCTATCTTTTTTCCATTGTTTGGTTTTGGCATCTTTGTCAAAAATCAGTTGTCCGTAACTGTGTGGGTTTATTTCTGGGTCTTTTGTTCAGTTCCATTGATCCAGCATTCTATGCCAGTACCATGCAGTTTTTATAACTGTTGTTCTATAGTACAGCTTGAGATCAGGAATGGAGATACCTCCAGAAGATCTTTTATTGTAGAGAATTGTTATAGCAATTCTCGGTTTCTTGTTATTCCATACGTAGTTAAGAATTTTTCTTTCCAGGTCTGTAAAGAATTGTGTTGGCTATTTGATGGGAAATGCATTAAATCTGTAGATTGCTTTTGGTAAGATGGCCATTTTTACTATGTTAATCCTGCCAAGCCATGAGCATGGGAGATCTTTCCATCTTCTCATATCTTTCTCTAATTCTTTCTTCAGAGACTTGAAATTTTTTTCATACAAGTCTTTGACTTGCTTGGTTAGGGTTACACCAAGGTACTTTATGTCATTTGTGGCCATTGTGAATGGTGTTATTTCTCTAATTTCTTTCTCAGCCCTTTTGTCTTTTGTATACAGGAGTGCTACTGATTTTTTTGAGTTAATTTTATATCCTGCAACATTGCTGAAGGTGTTTATCAGCTGTAGGATTTCCCTGGTAGAGTTTTGGGGTCACTCATGTAAACTATCATATCATCTGCAAATAGTGATAATTTGACTTCTTCCTTTCCCATTTGTATCCTCTTGATCTCCTTCAACTGTCTTATTGCTCTACCAAGGACTTCCAGCACTATGTTGAAGAGCTATGGAGAGAGTGGACAGGCTTGCCTTGTCCCTGATTTCATTGGGATTTCTTTAGGTTTCTCTCCATTTGGGTTCATGTTAGCTATCGGCTTCTTGTATATTTCCTTTATTATGTTTAGATATGTGCCTTGTATCCCTTGTCTCTCCAAGACTTTAAACATGAATGGATGTTGGATTTTGTCAAATGGTTTTTCAGCATCTAAGGAGATTATCATGTGTTTTTTTTTTCTTTCAGTTTGTTAATATGGTGGATCACATTGATGGATTTCTATATATTGAACCACCCCTGCATACCTGGGATGAAGCCTAATTGGTCATAGTGAATAATATCTTTGATGTGTTCTTGGATTCGGTTTGCAAGTATTTTGTTAAGTATTTTTGCATCAATGTTCATAAAGGAGATTGGCCTGAAATTCTCTTTCTTTTTTGGGTCTTTGTGAGGTTTAGGTACCAAGGTGATTGTGGCTTCATAGAATGAGTTTGGTAATGTTCTTTCTGTTTTTATTTTGTGGAATAATTTGAAGAGAATTCGAGTTAGCTCTTCTTTGAAGGTCTGGTAGAATTCTGCACTGAAGCCATCTGGTCCTGGGCTTTTTTGGATGGGAGACTTTTGATGACTGCTTCTATTTCTTTGGGGGATATAGGACTATTTAATTGATTTACCTGGTCCTGATTCAGCTTTGGTAAGTCAAATCGATCAAGAAAATTATCCATTTCATTTAGATTTTCAAATTTTGTTGAGTATAGACTTTTGAAGCAAGTCCTAATGATTGTTTGGATTTCCTCAGTGTCTGTAGTTATGTCCCCCTTTTCATTTCTGATTTTGTTGATTTGGGTGGTGTCTCTCTGCCTTTTAGTTAGCTTGGCTAAGGGTTTGTCGATCTTGTTGATTTTCTCAAAGACCCAGCTCTTGGTTTCATTGATTCTTTGAATTGTTTTATTTGTTTCTAATTGATTGATTTCAGCCCTGAGTTTGATTATTTCTAGCTGTCTACTCCTTTTTGGTGTGTCTGCTTCTTCTTTTTCTAGGGTTTTTAAGTGGGCCATTAAGTTGCTTAAATGAGCTGTCTCAAATTTCTTCTTGAAGGCACTTAGTGCTATGAACTTTCCTCTTAGCACTGCTTTCATTGTGTCCCACAAGTTTGGGTATGTTGTGTCCTCATTTTCATTGAGTTCTAGAAAGGCTTTAATTTCTTTCTTTATTTCTTCCCTGACCCAGCTGTCATTTAGTAACAAGTTGTTCAGTTTCCATGTGTGTGTAGGCTTTTTGCTATTTCTGTTGTTGTTGCAATCAAGCTTTATTCCATGGTGATCAGACAGGATACAAGGGATTATTTCAGTCTTCTTGTATCTGTTGAGGCTTGCTTTGTGACCAACTATATGGTCTATTTTGGAGAAGGTTCCATGAGGTGCTGAGAAGAAGGTAAATTCTTTTGTGTTTGGGTGTAAAGTTCTGTAAATGTCTGTGAGGTCCATTTGATTCATGACCTCTGTCAGAGATATTGTTTCTTTGTTTAATTTCGGTTTTGTTGACCTGTCTTTTATTCTCCCACTATTAATGTGTGGGGATCTATATGTGGTTTAAATTTTATCAATGTTTCTTTTACAAATGTGGGTGCTCTTGTATTTGGGGCATAGATGTTCAGGATTGTGATGTCTTCCTGGTGGAATTTTCCCTTGATGAGTATGAAGTGTCCTTCCTCATCTCCTTTTATTAATTTTGGTTGAAAGTCTATTTTATCAGATATTAGAATGGCTACTCCTGCTTGTTTCTTGTGTCCATTTGCTTGGAAAGTCATCTTCCAACCTTTTACCCTCAGGTAATGTCTATCTTTGTGTCTTAGGTGTGTTTCTTGTATGCAACAGATTGCTGGGTTTTGTTTACGTATCCATTCTGTTAATCTGTGTCTTTTTACTGGAGAGTTGAGTCCATTGATGTTGAGAGAGATTAATGACCAGCGGCTGTTAGATCCTTTGATTTTGATGTTGGCTGTGTTCATAAGGTTGTGTGCTTGGTTGCTTTTTGTGTTGCTTTAGTAAGGTTAATTATTTCCTGTGTTTTCTTGACAGAACCTAATTTTCTTGGGCTGTATTTTCACTTCCAGTGTCTTCTGTAATGCTGCATTTGTGTGTAGGTATTGTTGAAATTTGTTTTTGTCATTGAATATCTTGTTTTCTCCATCTATGAGGACTGAGAGTTTTGCAGGGTATAGTAGCCTGGGTTGAGATCTGTGTTCTCTTAGGGTCTGCATGATATCTGTCCAGGCCCTTCTGGCTTTCATAGTTTCTGTTGAAAAGTCAGGTGTGATTCTAATGGGTTTGCCATTATATGTTACTTGGCCTTTTTCCCTTGTAGCTTTTAGTATTTTTTCTTTGTTCTGTATACTTACTGTTTTGATTATTATGTGATGGGAGGATTTTCTTTTCTGGTCAAATTTGTTGGGTGCTCTGTAGGCCTCATGTATCCTTATTGACTTTTCCTTTAACTTGGGGAAATTTTCTTCAATGATTTTGTTGAAAATATTTTCTGGGCCTTGGAGAAGGGAGTCTTCTTTTTCCTCTATTCTATTATTCTTAGGTTTTGTCTTTTCATATTGTCTTGGATTTCTTGGACGGTCTGTGTCAGGAATTTTTTGGATTTAACATTTTCTTTGACAGATACATCGATTTCTTCCATTGTATCTTCTACACCTGAGATTCTTTCTTCCATTTCTTGTAGTCTGTTGGTTATGCTTACCTCTGTAGTTCCTGTTTTCTTCCCTAAATTCTTCCTCTCCATTATTTCCTCCATTTGTGTTTTCTTTAATTTTTCTTGTTCTATCTTCAGGTCTTGAGTTGTTTTGTTTACTTCCTTCACAGGTCTGCTTGTATTTTCCTCTTTTTCTTTTAGTTCCTTCAACTCTGTCTCTTTTATTTCTTTCAGTGATTTAATTATTTCTTCTCTGAAGGCCACAAGCTGTTTGGCTGCATCTTCTCGTATTTCTTCACGGATAGCCCTACTCTGCTTGTCTTTATCTTCCTCCATTTCTTTACGGATAGCCTTGATCTGTTTGGTTTTATCTTCCTCTAATTCTTTACTATTTTATTTGTTTCCTCTATTATCCTCTTCATCAACATAGATGTAAGGTCATCTTCTTGATTTTCCTTTATGCTGCATTGTTCAGGGCTGTTCGCCCCTGGATGGCTGGGTTCTGGAGATGCCATATTGCTCTGTCTTTTGTTGGTTGAGCTTTTAAGCTGACCTCTATTCATTGGGCTGATTTAGGTTTTGGCTGTTAGTTTCTGTGCTTCCTGGAGTCCTGAGGTAGGGAGTATCCCCTAGGCTGGAAGATGATTTTTGCTGAAGGAGTCCTTCTCTGCTTTTTGGTTATGGTCACTGTATGGCCAGTGTTTCTCAGGAATTGCCACTGCTCACCTCAGGTTTATAGTCCTGAGTAGTAGCTGTGGTCTATGTTAGGCAGGGGGGGATCTCCTCTTACCCATAGAATTTCTCAAGACAGCTGCCCCACTGCTGGGTTTCTTGTTATAAATTTAGTGTGCTGCTGTTCACTAAATTTCCATGTACAGTCCCCTTGAAGATCCTGCTGATTCCCTAGCTGTGGGGTTTTCTCCCAACAGGGAAACTCAGTCTGTTATCCTGGGGCGCACAGTTCTGTCCGGGAAAGTGGGAGGTGCACTCAGCAAGTTTCTGCGCCAGAGGCTGATTGCTCCGCTCTGGATCTGGAGAATGTGCACCTAGGTTGAGTTGGCACCTGGGGGCACTGCTCTGGTCTGGAGGCTGGGTGCCTCACTCTGGACCAGAAGCTGTGTATCTCTCTTTCTGGGATGGCGGCTGCAGGCGCCAATCTGGTCCAGACACTGTGGGTGCAGCCCTCTTGAAGGACCAGGGATTCCCACAGTTTTGACAGTCTAGCTAGGGATAACTGGTTGATCCTTGGCACAGTATCTGAGGGCTGCTGTAATGGCTCTCTGGCTTTTGTAGGTCTGAGGATGCAGCTGTGTGTCCCAGTGCCCTAGGGGAACTCAATAATGGCGGCAGAGCACATGGCTCCTGCCTGCACTAGAGTCTGCGTGAGTCCAGGAAGTGTTTTGGTGCTGGGTGTCCTAAGCATTAGAGCTGCTGACCCCCTCTGCTGGGGGTTTCCTCCTGCCAGAGACACGTAGTCTGGTGACCTGGTGCCCTGGTGCCCACAGTTCTATCTGAGGCAGCGAATCAGGCACGCATGCAGGGCTCCGTGCAGGAGCCTGGGTTCCCGGCTCTGGGTCAGCGCTGGCTCTTGGGGCGCCCGCGGAACCCGAGTCTTTTCCAGGGGATGTCTGGGTAACCTGAGGTCGGTCCCAATTGTTTCCTGCTCTCTGGGGTTATCTCTCGACTGGGAAATCCAGTCTATGATGTTGTGGGCCCACAGTTCAGTCTGGGACCGTGACCAGATCGCGCTGGCGTGTAGCTCTGGGCTGGCGACCAAGTGCCTGGAGGAACCGGGATCTCTTCTGTGGTTTAGCCGGGTGAGTTAAAGCTGATTGAATATCTCATCTTGGGGTATCCTCTCACCTGCGAAACACAATCCCTTGTGTTTTATGGCCGCGAGTTCTGATTGCTGGTCACTGTGCCAATCCTGCTGTGCTGCTCCTCGGAATGAGAGTCCTCCTGCCTGTGTTTTCTTTTTTAATCTAATTCTGTTTTCATGTCTTGCCCCATTTTCTTCATCTGATTTAATGTGTACTCCTGTCTTTCTCTGATCTCCTCTATTTTTGGGTAGTTTTTTCTGTATATGGCACTAATTATAATTCTGTTTGTGCCTCTATTTGTTTGTCTGTATTTGCCTGTATTTCTTCAAGAGCTTTGTTCATTTCCTCTTCATCTGCCTCCATTTGTGCAGCTATTTCTTTGATAAATTTGTTTGTTTCCTCTTTATGTGCTTCTAATACCTGGATAAGCATAACTTTAAAATCATTTTCCTGTATTTCCCCTGAATTAAAATATCCATTGATTTGGGGTTTTTTGGTGAAGCCATGATGTCCTGATTTTTGTTGGATGTGTACTTACACAGACCTCTAGCCATCTGCTTATCCATAACCTTTGCTGTTTGTTCCTAGAATCTGTACATCAGACTGGGTCTGTCTGTCTCTGGTGTCTGGAACAGTCTTCAGGGAAGATGAGTGCGGTCCACTTGTTTGATAGTGTGTGTTGTTTTTTTTTTCAGCTTTAGCTAGTGGAGGAAGGTTGCAGTTGTAGGTGCCCAAGTGCAGGTGAGCAAGAGTGGGTATGTGGGTGGAAGTGTGCCTTCAAGGACAGGGTGCCAGAGACAGTAGATGCCTGAATGTGGGGCTTTAGCGCAGGAGAGGGTGCAGGTGTTGGCGTTCTTTGATGATGGAAAGTGCATGCATAGATTCCCTTCGTACCTCAATGGCATATAGGCCTGTAGTACAATCCTCCTGGTATTCAGATCTATCTGGGCTCCAGGAATTGTTTACCTGGACTCCACTGGTAGACCCACAAAACAGGGGCTTCAATGTTGAGAACGCTGTCTCAAGAATCCCTATGTTGTCCACAGTGGGTTTGTGGGTAGGAGGGATCAGATGTCTGGCTGCTAGTGTAGAGGGACCCTGGATCTTTGGCTCTGCATGCACTCATTTGTAGGTGCACTAACTTGCTAACAGGCCAAATCTGAATGTACAGGGTTTTCCCCTGTTCTCTACCCTCAGATTTGAGTCTAGAGGGGTAAATGAGAGTTTAAGAGTTCAGTCAGCTCAGTGTTGTGCACGGTTTGTCCACTGGGCAAGGAGACTCTTACTTGGGTTAGTGACTTCTGTTATCTTAGTCATAGAACATGGAGGCTCCTGTTAGAGTCAGCTGCCACCCCACTGCCACTGATGCAGAACTCAGAGGCCAGTAAAGTCACCTAATGGGAGGCTCTGGGAAGTCTATACAGTTGCCCACAGACCTAGAAGGACCATACTGGAACCTGCTGGGTGTACCAGTCACAGCCACAGAACTGGACAGCTGGTACAGATGCCCCTTGGGAAGCTCTGGGAAACCTGTATTGCTTCCCCTTGCTTAAGAACTTGGAGGTCATCCTCTGCTGTTTTAGTTACCTAGCAAGGTGGTCTGTGTTTGGAACATGGAACACTGTGGGCCGCCTCCTCCTCCAAGGGAGGCCTGTCAAATGGCAGTACA
Source organism: Psammomys obesus (assembly GCF_907164565.1). Lineage (NCBI taxonomy): Eukaryota > Metazoa > Chordata > Mammalia > Rodentia > Muridae > Psammomys > Psammomys obesus. The sequence continues at coordinate 1,781,726 of NW_026591872.1, read as the reverse complement.
GGGAGGTTGAATATTTGCCACTGTTAGTTCCCAGAGACTTCCATGCATGACCTGGATCCATATGGTCTCAGCTCATTGGGTTGTTCACTCTCGACTGGGAAACCTCAATGTGGATGTTCAGGTTTCTGCTGCCTCTTTCCATTTTTTCTTTATTTAATCACTTTACAACATGATCTTAGCTCTCTCTCTCCTCTCCTCCCAGTCCTGCCTTCATAACTTAATCCCTCTAGCTAATTTTCTCTCTCCATCTTCTCAGAGGTGAGGCCTCCAAGGGATATCAACCCACCCCAACAATATAATTTGCAGCAGGACTAAGTGCTTCCTTTCCCACTGTGGCCTTATAAGGCAGCCCACCTAAGGGAAAAGGATCTAGTAGCAAGCAACAGAGTATGAGGCAGCCCCTACTCTCATTGTTAGGGGATCCACACATTGACCACACTGCAGATCTATTACATTTGTGTAGGTGGTCCGGGCCCAGTCCATGTATGCTCTTTGATTGGTAGTTCAGTCTCTCTGAGCCCCCATGGGTCCAAGTTAGTTGATGCTATAGGTCTTCTTGTGGTGTCCTTGACCCCTTTGGCTTCCTCTATCCTTCCTCTCACTCTTAGCACTCCCTGAGCTCTGCCTATTGTTTGGTTGTGGGTCTCTGCATGTGTTTCCAGTAGCTATTGGATGAAGATGCTCAGAAGACAGTTATTGTAGTCTCCTGTCTGTAAGCATGGCAGAGTATCATTCATAGTGACAGAAGTTGGTTCTCTCCCATGGAGTGGGTTGCAAGTTGGGCCAGTCAGTGGTTTGTCATTCTCTCAATCTCTGTTCCATCTTCACCCCTGCACTTCTTGTACCCAATACACATTTTGAGTTGAAAGTTGTGAGGATGGATTGCTGTCCTCCCTTCACCAGAAGTCCCACCTGCCTGCAAGAGGTGTCCACTTCATCCTCTTTAACACCTGATGCTTCAAGTCTCAGTTAGGGTACTACCTATAGGCTCCTGGGAACCTGCCCTGTCCAAGAGATGCTCCCCACCTATTTTCACTCTCTTTTTCCTGGTCGTCCCACTCATACCCCTCCCCAGCTCAGGCCCACCTGAATCCCACACCTGTTACCCTCCCCACTCCCTCTCCCATCTAGTTTCCTCCCTCCATGTACTTCAGATGTCTATTATACTTCCTCTTCTGAGTGCTATCCAAACATCCGTATAATTGAAGAACCATTTATCACATGTCATCACTGTCTGAGACAATGCTAAGCCAATGAGACACAAAGTATCTTAAGAGATTTAAAAATTCAAGAACAATTTTGAAAAGTGGCTTAGAAGCAAAAAAATTCTCCTTCTCATTTGTTTTAAGCATACTATTATGATGTGGTATATATTTTGCTTTTGATTAGTATCAGATAATACAAATTTACTATAAAAATCAGTTTAAAAATAAGGCAACTTCTAATATTCAAACACAGTATCTTGATAATGCTTATCTAATAAAAGGGATAAAATGAAGTATAGCAAAACCATAAAATGTAGAAATTCTTCTGAGTGAGGATTGATCATCTTACCCCTGGTCCTCTTTCTTGTTTATCTTCTTTAGGTGTACAGATTTTAGTGTGTTTATCCTATCTTATATGTCTAGTACCCACTTATAGGTGAGTATGTACTGTGTGTGTCTTTTTGCTTCTGGGATACCTCACTTAGGATGATCTTTTCTAGATCCCACTGTTTGCCTGCAAATTTCATGATTTACTTGTTTTTAATTGCTAAGTAGTATTCCATTGTGTAAAATTTCTGTATCCATTCCTCCGTTAATGGACATCTGGGTTGTTCTGCCACAGAGGGCCTCTGAATGACTCTACCTAGCAGTGTATCAGAGCAGATGCTGAAACTCATAACCAAACCTTCGTCAGAGTATGAAAGATGGGAGAATATGTATGACCTGGAGAGGACAGGAGCTCCACAATGACCTAATATATGTGGGGACAGGGGTCTTTTATGAGACTGTATCTCCAACCAAGGACCATGTATGGATATAACCTAGAACCCCTGCTCGGATGTAGCCAATGGTAGCTCAGTATCCAAGTGGGTCCCTAGTAAGGGGAACAGGGACTGTCTCTGACATGAACTCAGTGGCTGGCTCTTTGACTCCTCTCCTTCCCCCAAGGGAGGAGCAGCCTTGCTAGGCCACAGAGGTAGACATTGCAGCCAGTGCTGAAGAAACCTGATAAGCTAGGATCAGATGGAACGAGAGGAGAACTCCCCTATCTGTGGACTTGGAAAGGAGCAGGGAGGAGATGAGAGAGGGAAGGTGAGATTGGGGGGGAATGTAGAAGAGGGCTACAGCTGGGATACAAAGTTAATAAACGATAACTACTATTTTTAAAATTAATAAAAAATGAGAAAAAAGAAATTCTTAATGCTCTATAAGTTAGATATTTTTTTTCTGATTTTCATTTCTGGAGGATATCATGTTTCAAGGAAGAAGATACAATATGGAAAATGTTTCCAACTAATAAACACAAATTATATTTAGTGGAAATAATAGAAAGGAAATTGCCTCAATGTTTTTAGCTTTCACATTAGGATGGAAGTCTTTACAATGCTGAAAATTTAATAGTAGCAGCAACTTAATGCAGTTTTAGTTACAATGACCAAAATCTGTAGTTGGTAATTTTATAGTTGCTAAATTATTATACAATCAAGACAATTGTTGATCCTTCTTTTTATAAACAATAGAATACTCTCTTTTAATGGTCAATGAAGTAGACAATTTTTACAGAAAATGACAGTCAACCTAAATCAAAAATGAGAAAAACACACTAATCAAACAGTTTTTAAATTGTTATTTGTAGTTTAGGACTTAACATTTTTAAGCAACTTATTTTTCTAACCTTCAAAGCTTTTGTGAACATTAGAGGAAGTTTAAATCAAATGAAATAGTTATCACAGTACTTATTATATTTAATAAGTCTTAAGGCTTGCTCTCAATTTGAATCAAGAATTTGTAAAAACAGCCATGTGACAAGTTCAAATAATATAGAACATCATGTAAGTGTTATATTCTATAGGTTATAAATACTCTCTTTCAAAAGATGAGATAACAGAAATTATAAGTACTCAGGAAAGCTTTAAGGAAAAAAGTCAAAAGTCAGAAATGACAGACAGAAGGTTGGCCTAAGACTCAAAGTCCAACTGGAATTTAAAAAATAAAAATAAAATAAAGTACCTGATATTAGAACTCAATTTACTGCCAAAAAGAAAACGATATTGGTAGTAAATATGTAACTGTGCATGCATGCATTTGTGCCTCTCTGTGTGTGTGTGTGTGTGTGTGTTAATGACAGTGCATGCAGGTGTGCTTGTTTGCATGTGCATTTGCATACAGAGTACAGAAACCAACATCGATATGCTACAGTGTTTTCAACTTAAGTTTTGCGACAATGTCTCTCATTGTACCTGGAATTTATCAGTCAAGCTGAACTGGCTGGGTAGGGAGCTCTAGAAATTTGCCTGTCTCTGTCCCTCTATGCCTACATACACCTCCATACTCAACTGTGCTAAGGATCAGTTCATTGATTAGACATGTCCACCTCACAGTGTTAAGGTACATGTCTAACATACATAAGAATGTGGGCTCTACACACACTACCACAAAAGAATGGGAAATTTGCTCTATGATTTGGATCCAGAAAACATTCTTAGTTGATTATAGCATATGCATATCTCTCTCTCTCTCTCTCTCACTCTCTCTCTAGGTTTCTCTTGGTTTTTCAACACGGGGTTTCTTTACATAGCCTTGGCTGTCCTGTACTCACTTTGTAGGCCTTGAACTCACAGAAGTTCATCTGCCTCTGCTTCCCTGAGTGTTGGGATTACAGGTGTGCACTGCCACTTTTGTGTGTGTGTGTGTGTGTGTGTGTGTATGTGTTTTAGTTCTGTTACTGATTTTAAATATACCCTGAGAAAAGCAACATAAAGAGATAGGATTTATTTTGTTTTACAGTTGTAGAGGAGAAACAGAACATCACGTTCAGGAAAGCATGTTGGCCACTGTTTCAAATTATACCAATTGTCAGGAAGAAGAGGAAGTGGATCCAGGCTATAAAGTCTCAAAACTTACCACCAGTGGCATATTTCCTTCCACAAGGCTATACCTCCTAAAGGGCCTATAACTTTTCCAGTCATTGCCACTAACTTGTGACCAAGAGTTCAAACACCTGAACACATATACGCCACATGTTTATGTTTCTGTTCTAAAAACTTCTGGTCTCCCAAAATTGCCTTAATTTTTTTTCCAATTGTTATATGCTGTAATTTGCACAGTATTGATACATTATTTTTTTGATACAGGGATTCACTATATACTATGGCTGCAGTAGAAGTCACATTTAGACTAGGCTGGCCTTGAACTCAGACATCTGTCTTCTTCTGTCTCCTAAGTACTGGGACTAAAGGTGTGATCCACCACTCCTGGCTTGTACTGTGGTAATATTTTAGTCAATGATATAATGTAGAGAAAACATTGGTCTTGTAATATTATATTGGTACTGAACATTCCTATCATATGTTTTGGTTGTAACTTACATGGTTTTTAATATCTAAATATTTGTCATCGTGTCACAACTATATATATTATTCAACGAAGCCCAGGATAATCATATACCTAAAGCAGGCTACCTACCACCTGGGCTGTTCTATTTACACAATAGCAAATTCTTAACAATGTACTCCTCAGAATGCATCCTTATCATTAGATGACAGAAGACTGAGTATGTCTCCTCTTATTGTATACAAAAAAAAATGTGCATTGGACATAGGAGAAAACAGGTAACAGGCCAGGAGCCTACCACAGAGGGCCCCTGAAAGACTCTATTTAGCAGTGTATCAAAGCAGATACTAAGACTCATAACCAAACCTTCGGCACAGTGCAGGACATCATATAAAAGAAGGGGGAGTTAGTATGACAAGGAAAGAATAGGAGCACCACAAGGACCAAATATATCTGGGCACAGGGCTCTTTTATGAGACTGACACTCTACCAAGGACCATGTATGGATAAAACCTAGAACCCCGGCTTGGATGTAGCCCGTGGTAGCTCAGTAACCAATTGCTTTCACATGGTAAGGAGAATAGGGACTATTTCTGACAGGAACTCAATGGCAGGCTCTTTGACCTCCCCACCCACCAAGGGAGGAGCAGTCCTGTTAGGCCACAGAGGAGGGCTTTGCAGCCAGTCCTGAACATACCTGATAAAACAGGGTCAGATGAAAGGGGAGGAGGACATCCTCTATCAGTGGACTTGGAAAGGGGCAGGGAGGAGATGAGGGAGAGAGGGTGGGATTGGAAGGGAATGAGGGAGCGGGATATAGCTGGGATACAGAGTTAATAAAATGTAACTAATAATAAAAATAAAAATAATAAAAATACAATGAAAAAATAATAAATGCCAAATCAGTAGACACTTCAACATTCTATTAAGAAGAATCATTCATGTTGGAAAGTATGAAGTGTGTGGGTTAGAATTCTGACACCAACCCCTTAAATAGCATTAGGTCACCTTGGATTGACAGATTACATGAAAATTTTCTTGTAGCATATCTACCATTTGATATGCACCATGATATTGCTCTTATGAATGTGATTCATTACACATTTTTAAAAAAACTGGCTACATTTTAAAGTGTAAGGCAGTTTTAAGTTGACAGAATGGAGCAGAAGCCCTTCACAGTTTGCATATACAGCTGGCTTGCATCCCACAGATACAGTCTTCTCATGATCAACACCACCCACAAGAGGGGAGCTTTCCTCCAATGAAGTAGTGTTATCACATTCAAGATTTGTGTACAGTTGATTCTTAGTGTTACCTATTCTGTGGGCTCTGCTAAATGTATAACGCATTCAATTAAATTCCAAGGAATATGGTTGATAAGTCATATATTAAATGAGCGTTTAGTTATTAAAGAAACTGTTCCACTGTATTAAAAAAGATGTGTTATTATTTTTCATTCCTCCTGATAATAAATGTTCCACATTCTCACCAAAAAATGAGCCTCAAGCAATTATTAAAATTAATGCAATAAATACAATTGGTCAAATGCAAACACAAATGATAAAGATACAATATAACCCCCACACCTAAGTCCAAGTAGTATCAGAAAATGGAAAAAGAAAGATTGTAAAAACCAGAGAAATAGGATGTGACATCTGCTGTGAGATAGTTTCTTCTGTCTATTAAAAGAAATTTGAGCTCAGGGAATCTCACCGGTATAGTTATCGAAACAAGACCTAAAATAATGACACTACCAACTGTTATACCAATATACATTAAAGAATTCTTAGAAGGCTTCACCCTGCAAAGAAGAGATACAGATAATTAATAATTGCTGAGAGAGCGGAAACAATCGTCTTCAGGGATGAGAACCTTGGGAGGTTAGCCCTTTATAGGTTATCCAGTCACATGAATTCAGCTATAAAAAAAATGAGCAACATTAAATGATCTCAGCAGGTCATTAACTTGACGAGTAGGGAAGGGAAGAGAGGAATTATAGAAAGTAAATGGAGGGTGGTTATGTAAAAATAGTGATAATGTATGAAACTATCAAAAAATGAAAAATAAATAGTAAACTCTTTATTGCAATACTTATTGTGTTCCTATTGCATGCTTAGAATAATGTCAGCGAGATAGAGAATATAAACAATCTGTATTATTAAAGGTTTTTATAACTTTATTAGAAGACAGAAAAGAATAGTAATGTGTGATTTCCAGTGAAGACATGAATCATTATACAGATAATCTTTGAAATATATTAAAACTTTGCCACTTCCAGATGCATTTTTTAACAGCTGCCTACCTAAAGTCAAATGTGAAATTTGCAGATTTAGCTCCAGTCATAACTGTTTTCTGTAACTTCAACCAAACAAAAGCATACCTTTAGGTCATCAACCTTATTATTATAGTGCATTGTCACATTATGGAAGAACCTGTGATGTGCCAAAAAAGGAAACAATTTGAAATTACATTAATGAAGTAGATAAAAATGAGTGAGTAATAGCTAAATAATGTCTTTCTGAAACTTAAGTGGTTTCTAAATCCTTTTTCTTAATAAACCTGAAGAAGGACATAACTGAATTTCCAGCCAAAAACTCATTCAAATGGTTTTGGATGATAAATCAGCATGAAATTCTTGGCATACAACTCAAAATATATCAAAAGAATTAAGAAACGTTGCTAAAATAAAACTCACTTCATTTCACTTAATTGTGCATGATAAGAAGTTACTCTGTGCTTGAATTTTAGAAATAAAAGAAAATTAGTAAAATTATAAAGACTGTCTTGTTCTAAAATGGAAATTCAGCCACAAGTATCAACAGTTATTAGTTTAAAAGGTGTCATTTTAAAAATATACTTCCAATAATAGTCTTTATTTTAATTATTTGTCAAAATTTGATGTTACTCTGACTAGCGATGATTCATTGCAGGAATAAAATTCAAAATGCAATAAATTATCAGTATATTATAAGCCCTTTATCATTATAAGTTAAGGTAAGATATTGTATGAAAATTAGAATTGGAAAACCAGCTAGCAGTAGAAGAAAAACGATCAATAGATGCCAACTGTTAAGGCTTTCTGTACTGGCTTATATATTTTTCAAATAGAACATGGTATAATTCAAAGCACTGCAGCTTTTAGATTGTATAAGAAACACTTAAAGAGAAAATGTGACTAATTTAATATAATGTTCCTAATATCAATTAATCATATACATTGTAAATATTTAAATATTCATTTTGAACAAAATATTAAAATTACTCTTTATTTGTTTACTCATATTCTTCTTTTAAAAACATTTAAGATAAATGGACTTATGGGAAAAATGGGCACTTCCACTATTACTGGTAAGAAGGTAAATGAATAATTCTTTTCAGAGATAATTTGAAAAATGGATCAAAAATTTAAAAGTAAAGTACATCAGACACATAAATTTTCTTTTAAATTTTAGCCTAAATAAATTGCCATGGTAAACTACAAATACTTAGCTATAAATAGGTTTATTAAAACTATGTATAAAACATAAATAATAAAAGTAACATCAAAAGCAAAAACCTTAGGCTAGCCACTAAATAGGGAAATACTATAAGCACAAATCTATGAAGTCCTTCATCCAAAGCTCAGAGATTATTGCCAAAGAGGGGTCATAAAGAATGACAGAAAGAGACAGAAACAGTGGATAATTACAAAGAAACAAATTCTTTTTGACACAGCAGGAAGACTGCGCTTATTAATACGCAGTAACTGTGACAGTACGCACAAGACCTATGAAAGCCTACTTTAAAATAAATACCAAAATAATAAGGGTGTTGGTTTGACAAAGAAGCCACAACCATAAAATGCAAAAAAGATAGCATCTTCAACAAATGGTGCTGGTCTAACTGTATGTCTACCTGTAGAAACATGCAAATATGTCCATATTTATCACCCTGCACAAAACTAAAGTCCAAGTGGATCAAAGACCTTAACATAAAACCAGACACACTAAATTGGTTAGAAAAAAAAGGTGGGAATTGCCTAGAACTCATTGGCATAGGAGACAACTTACTGAACAGAACACCAACAGCACAGGTTCTAAGATCAACAATCAATGAATGGGACCTCATGAAACTGAAAAGCTTCTGTAAAGCAAAGGACACTGTTGTCAGAACAAAACGACAACCTACAGACTAAGAAAGGATCTTCACCCACCCTATATCTAACAGAAGGCTAATATCCAGAATATACAAGAACTCAAGAAGTTAAACACCAACAAATCAAGTAATAATTCTAAAATGGGGTACAAAGCTAAACAGAGAATTCTCAGTAGAGGAATATCGAATGGCAGAGAAACACTGAAAGAAGTATTCAATGTCCTTAGTCATCAGGGAAATGCAAATAAAAAGTACCCTGAGATTTCACCTTACACCCATCAAAATGGCCAAGATCGAAAATTCAAGTGCCAGAACATGCTGGAGAGCATAGGGAGTAAGTGGAACCCTCCTCCATTGCTGGTGGGAATATAAACTTGTACAACCACTTTGGAAATCAATCTGACCCTTTCTCAGACAATTAAGAATACTGCTTCCTCAAGATCCAGCTACATCACTCCTAGACATATATCCAAAATATACTCAAGGACATTTGCTCAACAATGTTCATAGCAGCTTTATTTGTAATAGCCAGAATCTGGAAACAACCCAGATGTCCCTCAACTGAGGAATGGTTACAGAAATTGTAGTGCATTTACACAATGGAATGGAATATACTCAGCAATTAAAAACAAGGAAATCATGAAATTTGCAGGCAAATGGATGGAACTAGAGAAGATCATCCTGAGTGAGGTATCCTAGAAGCAGAAAGACACACATGGAATATACTCACTTATTAGTAGATATTAGACATATAATATAGGATAAACGTACTACAATCCATACACCTAAAGAAGCTAAACCAGAAGGAGGACACTGGGTAAGATGATCAAGCAACACTCAGAAAGGCAAATGGGATGGACATCAGAAGTGGGAGAAAATAGGGAACAGGACAGGAACCTACCACAGAGGGCCTCTGAAAGAACTCTACCCAGCATTGTATCAAAGCAGATACTGAGGTTCATAGTCAAACTTTGGGCAGAGTGCAGTAAATCTTAGGAAATAACGGGGAGATGGAAAGACCTGGAGGGGACAGGAGCTCCACAAGGAGACCAACAGAATAAAAAATCCAGGCAAAGGGATCTTTTTTGAGACTGATTCTCCAACCAAGGACCACACATGGATATAACCTAGAATCTCTGCACAGATGTAGCCCATGGCAGCTCAGTCTCCAAGTGGGTTCCCTAGTAATGGGAACAGAGGCTGTCTCTGACATGAACTCAGTTGCTGACTCTTTGATCACCCCCCCCCCAAGTGGAGAGCAGCCTTAGTAGGCCACAGAGGAAAACAATGCACCCAGTTCTGATGAGATCTGCTATGCTGGAGTCAAATGAAAGGGGAGGAGGATCTCCTCTATCAGTGGACTTGAGGAGGGACATGGGGAGGAGATGAGGAAAGAGAGAGTGGGGTTGATAGGCTAGGTTCAGATAGAAGATGAGGAAGACCTCTCCTATTAGTGGAGTGAGAGGCATAGCGGGAGAAGGGGGAAGATATTGGAACTGGGAGGAGATGAGGGAGGGGGCTACAGCTGGAATATAAAAAGAATAAACTGAAATAAATACAAATAAGCAAATAAATAAAAGTAAGTTTCTTTTCCATTGAAAATTCCTCTTTTCTTTGAGAACTCCTTTGTTTCCCCTTTGAGAACAGTTGGACTAGAACAATGTTTTTATAGATACTTCCTACTTTTATGTAAAGCCTAGAGAGAGAAAAAAACACAACAGCAAGAGAAAGGGGTTTATACACTATGCCGACTAAATCTCTGTGTTGTAAAAGAAAGAACAAACACCAAATATTTAACACATTAATATATATAACCATGTGAGGTCAGACAGCAGGAGCTATAGAAAAATACTTCTGTCCAAATCATACTTTTATATATTAGCTCCACAATTTCAGATTTCAAATTCCTATAATCACAGATTTCACTTTGTTGTCAGTTTCCTTACCTGTCCAAAGGGTGTATTTATAGAAACTACCTGATAGTACTGAACTCACTAATCTTTCAAAAATGCTACCTAATTATAATAGTGTATAGTGAAATATGCAGTCATATTTAGATGGCTAGAGTGAATTTATTATTTGTGTGACACTGGTCAAATTAAATACATTATAATACATTAAACTTTTCATCCATAAAATGTGTCAAATAAAATATTCTGTTGTGTTGCATAGGAACCAAAACAAATAATTCATGGAAAAAAGTTTGTAACAATACACATGTTAAATAAGTGTGACCCCAAGGTATATAGCATTGGATTGACTCAATCCTTTGTTCTATCTGATTGTCTTCCTCAGTATATTGTCCTGTATAGGCTAAATATACCACTTTACTTTTCTGAGTTACAACTATTAGTTGTGTTCAGCTAGTGGAGAGCATCAGCAGAATATGAAAATGGAAAAAAAATAGTAAAGGTATTTACTCCCCTGGAGAATCCCCCTGAGAGAAGGGACTGCACTGATAACAGTTGGCTTTTCTTAATCATACCTTTTCTTGTGCTTCATGAATTTATTCTCTCCTTTAATCTCCTTAATAATAAGGAAAATAATGTCAACATCTGTTGGGTCTAATGCTAAATCCTTGTACACAGTGTACAAGGATTCCCATGTACACAGAGTAAATCTTTACGAATAATTATTTGGTGAATAAACCCCACTCAAATTACTGTATTATTTGTTTCCTGTTAGAGTCTTGACTAACTCATAGAGCATACCATGGTTTATAATAAAGCTTACTTTTACAAAAAAAATAAGTTTAAAGATATTTCTGCTAATGAAATTTAAACATTCAAAATGCATTAAAAATCACCATGTGCCATATGAGTATTCTTTTTTATTGGGAGAAAACACAAGAAACAGTCATAGATGTCAAGCCTGAATCAGATCAATTTATAGTAGGGAAGTGATGGAGTTTAGAATTAACTTTTTTCTGTAGTGAGTAGTCCAACAGACTGCAGGATCAGTGATTCTCTTGATTAAATTTTTCCATAGTAAGGTATTACCATTGCAGAGAAAATAACCACTAATATCCAGATCATATTCCAATAGGGTCATAGGAGAATCCTTTCTTTATTAGCAAAATGAGACATTTTAATGATTTTCTTCATTTTAAAAATTCAAGTGGCAAAGCTTAATTCTACATGCTGTGGTCATTTTAAATTTTTGTTACTACTCTATGGAAATGCTTTTGTTATTTTCATCCTTGCTCAAGTAACACTAGAGCATACAGACAGAATGGCTTCCATAATAACACACCCAGAGATTCTGATATACTCACTGATATTTTCAAAGTAAGATAAGCATTTCAACCTTTGCTTTTGATATAGCAGGACAATGATAAGATAGATGATATAAGAAGTACATATTCCTTATGTTCTTAAGCTCTTCAACATCTGTAAATGTGCTAATAATTAATAAACTCAAATATGCCAAATTATTTTTATTAAAAAAATAGTATGAGTGGACTAAACTTGCCAATAGCCATCTTGTGAAGTTGGAACACATGAATCTCAAAAAATATACACATTTTCCTCTTGTGTAATGTGACAAATGGTAGGTTTTAATAATTACAATGCTGCATGTGGCCAAGTAGATTTAATGTTGCATACGAAATCTCAAATTTCCTAAGGTTGCTAACTGAGGGAATCATAATAAGCAGCCAGTTTTTGTGTTTAGGGAACAATTTGGTGATTTTACCCTGATTGATGCATTTCCGGCCTGTACTAAGAGCCAGGAACTGGTGTAAGTAGATGTTTGAATAGGAACAAAATTGACAGAAAAGCATGCATCCCAGGAAAAATGAATTAGCACAAAGTATGCATGGGGAGCTTCTGAAAGGAAACATTAAAGGAAAGTAGAAAGCTGTAGTCCTTTGACATTTGTGCACAGTAGATGAATATTAATTAGGCATACTTTTGGAAAATTACTTCTTATAACCACTGCCATCTGGAATCATAAATGCAATCTTAAACCTAAACATATACTTAGAATCATAAACTGTATGATTCTAAGCACAGAACCCACAGTTAATGATTCTTTTTTAATGTATGCTTTACAAGAAAGAAATATATTTAAAACCACTCTTACAGTACAGCTAAGTATGTTATTACAGAAAATTAAACTTCTAGATAACTTTTTGCTACAAAGATAACAAAGTACCTCCAAAGTCAATAAGCCATCAATAAAGTACATATCAATTCAACTTAGAATATAGAATATAGACATATTGAAATATTAGATATACTTGCTAGTTACTAAATATATTTTTATGGATTCTTTACCAGGAGGACTCTAATGTTTTATTTCTTGGATTCTCCTATCTAAAAGCTTCATTGGTTCAATGACACTTCTTAACTGTAATTAAACTATATCCCAAATCATACCATACCTGGAAATTGAACTGTTCATGCTTTAAATTGAATTTCTCAAAGTGAATCTTTTATAAATAATTCACATTAACATAAAAAACTGTCTAAATGAAATGAGGTAATTTCTTTTTCTCAAAGGAAGCTTGATTTGCAACTCCATCTTCTTCAATAAGACATTTCAAGTAAGTTGAAGCAACATGAATGCAAGTCCAATGAAATTTAAAAATTGGCTATTTCTTAATGGGAGTTTGTATTGCTTATGTGAAGTTTGCTAAATTTTAGAGACATAAAATATTTTAAATCATGCATATGTAGTTTTTCTTTCACAAATCAAAGAACTAAGGACAAGACAAATCATTTAAAATGTGTACATGAAACACCTTCTGTTAAACTAATTTAAATATGAGAAAAATATACTAAAATTATTAGTATACACTATACTGATGCTATAGAACACATTATTAAAAGATCTCTCAAATCAGAAATGGGAATACAAATAACGAATTATGGATTTAGTAGAGAAAGTAAACTATAAGCAGAACCACAAAGTCCATTTTCCTGGATCACACTCATACATATACATCAAAATGGGTACCAAAACTGTTGCAGTTGACACTTTAAGTATTAATTGAAAAATAAGTAAGTAAATTAATAAATTTGTGTGAATAAGAAGAATACATTTTATGGGACTAACACAGGAATTAACCACCAGCTAAAGATCAACTGAACTCTGGTGAAAGCAAAAACTGAAGTATCTCAGGAAGAAAGGAAGCATAACAAGCAGAAGTTTAATAAAACAGCAAAATAACTTATAATCATAAGTTTTGGCAATACATGGGACTATCAAATGTTTATAGCTCCTATTAGGGAAATGGATTTATCCACAAAGAGAACCCTATACAAATAGTTGCCTTTGACCTCAACTCCTCCAATCATCTATGAGGAAAATATTTAAAATTTTGATCATCTTGGTCTTGGGATAGAAAAAAAAATTCTCATAGGAAACCAAAGTCCTCATATATGTGCCACAGAAATTGGAATCTGAATTTAAACTACAAACATAATTGACAAAACACTATAGCCTGGAATTACATTGGATTGAGTTTTAAACTGTAAAAACATGTGTGGAGTGTTTTTTTTTTTTTTTAACAAATTAAATAACAAATCTCAGTCCTCTCAGGTTTAGTTCACTTGACTGTACATGAAATGATTTGGTCTTTGCAGTCTTTCCACAACTTTCTTATGTCAATTTATGTGTCTACTGCTCTTCTTTCTTCTCATTGTGAAAGAATAAGCTGCTCCGTCTATGACAAGGTTACTTTCCCTTTTCTCTAACCAAAACAATAATACTTTAGTCCCTTCACACACATTGTTGTTTCCCTAACTATTTCTAATTTGTTTTTACTAACTAATTAAAAATTTGTATATTAGTTATCCTATTATCTAGTGAAAACTAACAAGCATGTTAAACAATTCATAACAGTATTCTCAAAACTAGCAGTTTATAATCCTTAGAAACATGTTTTCTTTTATTAATTTTCATGTTTTTTAATTAGTCCATATATATTTCTCTGTGCTGTCTTTCCATGATAGCCTGTATTCTTTTTGTTCATTTTCCCTCTATATGCCACTACTTGGGCATTTACATGTGCCTATATCTGTTTGGCTGTATTTTCCTGTATTTCTTTGAGAGTTTTGTTTGTTTCCTCTCTATAGGCCTCTACTTATGCCTATATTTGGCCTTATTTGCTTGTATTTCTTTGAGAGCTTTGCTTGATTCCTCTTTATGTGCCTCTAATAACTGGATAAGCTTATATTTGAGACAATTTTCCTGTGTTTCAATGAATTAAAATGTTCGTTGATTTTGGGTGTAGCTGGTGAAGCCATAATGCCCCGATTTCTGTTGGATATGCTCTTATGCCAACCTCTAGCCATCTGCTTATCTTTAACCTTGGCTGTTTCTTCCTGGATTGTGTTCTTCAGACTGGGTCTGTCCGTCTCTGGTGTCTGGATTATTCTTCCTGAAGATGAGAGAGGTCCACCAGTTTGAGTGTGGAAATTGGTGTTTCAGCTGTAGCTAAGACAGGAAAGTGTCAGGCACATGTGCACAAATCCAGGAGAGTGTATGGAAGTGTGTCTTTAAGAACAAGTTGCTAGAGCATCTAGATGCCTGGAAGGGTGAAGCATAAGTGTTGGAGGGAGTGCTGGCGTTTTTCATGGGTACAATGCACATACACAAGTGCTCTGAATGCTTCAGTGGCCTAGAGGCCTGTACTACTGTCCTCTTGTTTTTCAGATCTGTCTGGGGTCCAGGAATTGTTTGCCTGGACTCCACTGGGAGACCCAGACAACAGGGGTTTCAGTGTTGAAAAGGCTGTCCTAAGGATTCCTATGTTGCTCACAGTGAGGGTATGGGAAGGGTCCAATATTCAGCTGCTAGTGTAAAGGAACCCTGGCTCTGGGGCTGTGCAATTACTCACTTAAAGGCACACTCTTTTGCAGTCCTAATCAGAAAGCACAGAGTTTCTCCCTTCTTTACTCTCAGATTTGTCCACTCAGGGCCAAATGAATTTGTAGAAGATCCATCAGGTCAGTGGTGCCCACTGTTTGTCTGTTGGACAGGGAGACCTATACTTGGGGAGGTTGCCTCTGTAGTCGCAGTCAGCGAGCATATATAGGCTGATGCAGCTGCGGACTTGTGAGGCTCATACAGTCAGTGGCCTCTGCAGTCTCTGTCACTAAGCATGAAGGATCCTGCTTTGGACAATCTCCTCTGCTTTCTCAGTCACCGAGAATGGAGGCTCCTGCTAGGGCTATCCACTGCTGGCTACAGCTGCAGACCTCGGAGGCCCATAAAGCTGTTTACTGCCGCTACAGCTCTGAGAAGCCCATACTGCTGCAGCCTCTTCTGTCTCAGTCACTGAGCAGGGAGGCCAGTGCTTGAAGCAAGGGGAAGTTCAGAGAGGTCATATATTTGACACTCTCAATCACTGGAGACATCCATGGGTGACCTGGATCCAAACTATTCAAGCTCACAGATTTTCCCCTCTCTCACAGGAAGCCTCAATGTTGATGTTCTGGCTTCAGCTGCCCTCCACTCACCAGTTTCAGAGTTTTTGATCATGTGCCCCTCAGATATGGTGTGCATTGGTCACAGCCATCTTGGACTCTATTATTTACCTTCTCAGCTATTATAAACAATGACAACATGAAATTTGCAGACAAATTGGTTGAACTAGAAAAGATCATTCTGAGTGAGTTAACCATGACCCAGAAATACAAACATGGTATGTACTCACTTAAAAGTAAATATTAGCTGTAAAGTACATTAAACCATACTATAATCCACAGACCAAGGTAAACTCAGTAACAAAGAGGATCAAAGGCTCCTTGAATATCACCCAGAATAACAAATAAAACAGACATCTGAAGTAGATGGTGGAAGGGAACTGGGAAGGAGAGGAGGTGGGGAGTGGATCAGGAGGGATAAGTTAGTGGAAGGACTGAGGGAGAGAAGACTGGAATTGTTGGGTGGGAGGCATCTTTGGGAAGGAATCTATGAAGTTGAGCCTAACCAAGACTCCTAGCAATGGAGGATATGGAATCTGAAAAGCCATCTTCTAAAACCAAAAAAAGACTGGAAAAAAAAGATTGGAACACCATCTCAGCCATATAACTTTTGATCTACAATTTGTCCTGCCTTCAAGATATGCAGTGGTAAAGGTGGGACAGAAATTGAGAGTGTGGTCAACCAATGACTGCTCTAGATTGAGACCCATGCCGAGAGAGAGAGAGAGAGAGAGAGAGAGAGCCCACTCCTGATACTATTAATGATATTCTGCTATAGTTACAGACAGTAACTTAGCATAGCTGTCCTCTGACGCACTACAACCAGCAACAAAAGAAAACAGATGCAGAAACCCACAGCCAAGCATTAGGCAGAGCTTGAGAAATCCTGTGGAAGAAGGGGAAGAAGGACTGAAGAAGCCAGAGAGGTCAAGGACACCAGAAGAAAAACTACAGAATCAACTAATATGGGCAGAAAGTGACCCACAGAGACTAAACTGCCAAAATAGAGCATGCATGGCATAGACCTAGGCCTTCTGCACATATCTAACAGTTGTATAGTTCGATCTTCATGATGCACTCCTAACAGTGGGAGCAGGGCTGTCTCTGACCCTTCTGCCCACCTTTGGATCCCTTCCCTCTAATTGAGATGCCTTGTCTACCTTCAATAGGAGCTGATTCCCTAGTCCTACAGCAATTTGATATGCCAAGGCAGGTTGATATCCATGGAAGGCCTCCCCTTTACTGAGGAGAAAGGGGTGGAAAGCTAGTGAGAATAGGAGGTGATAGAGGGACTGGGAGGATAAGAGGGAGAAGAATCTGCAATCAGGATCGGGATGTTAATTAATTAATAATATTCAATAAAATTTAAAATATAAATATTAAAAATTATATTGGTAATAGAAAAGAAAATGTTAATAATGGAGCAGTGTGTTCTGTTGTAAGATGTTTAGGAATATATACAAAGTATATACTTACCAATGTGTAGATACTAAGCACAATATTTAGAGAAATATTATTAAGAATAAGTACGATCATTTAATTTTTTTCTATTTCCTATGTCAAACGAAAATGTGCCTTTAATCAAATAATGAGTTATTTACTTCCTTATTCTTTTTATGCTCATTAATTTATTTGTTCATTTTACATCCCAATTGCAACCCCACTTCCTCTTCTCCTCTCCCTCCACCCCCAGGGTACCAACCCACGCTAGCATATCAAGTTGCATCAGAACTAACTGCCTTCTCTTTCACTGAGGTAAGAAAAAGCAGCTCTTCTAGGGAAACAATATTGAGAGGGAGGCAACAGAGGCCAAGTTAGAGACAGCCATTGTGTAAATGTACCACAGTTTCTTTTCCGTTCTTTGGTTGAGGGACATCTCGGTTGTTTCCAGTTTCCAGCTATTATGAATATCTCTGCTGTGAACATAGTTGAGCAGATGTCCTTGTGGTTTGGTAAAGCATATTTTGGATACATTCCCAGGAGTGATATAGCTTACTCTTGGGGTAGAACTATTTCAACTTTCTGAGAAACCATCAGATTGGTATCTAAAGTGATTATACAAGTTTGCACTCCCACCAGCAATGGAAGTATGTGCCCTTTGCTCCAAATCCTTTCCAGCATGTGCTATCACTTGACTTTTTTTTATCTTAGCCATTCTCGTCAGTGTAAAATGAAATCTCAGAATCATTTTGATTTGCATTCCCTAATGATTAAAGATGTTGTACATTTTTTAAGTGCTTCTCGGCCATTAGAGATTCCTCTGCTAGGAATTCTCTATTTTACTCTGTACCTCATTTTTAATTGCGTTATTTGGTTTGTTGGTGTTTAATATATTGAGTTCTTTATATGTTTTGGATATTCACCCTCTAGCAGATGTAGGATTAGAGAAGATCTTTCCCAGTCTGTAGGCTGTCATTTTTCCTATTGATAAATATCCTTTGCCTTACAGAAGCTTTTTAGTTCCAGGAGGTCCCATTTATAATTGTTGCTAATAGAGCCTGCGCTGTTGGTGTTCTCTTCAGGAAGTTGTCTCTTGTGCTAATGAGTTCAAGGTCTACCTCAACTATACCAGACCTGGGCATACACCTAAAAGATGCTTCACCCTACCTCAAGGATACTTGCTTAACTATGTTCATAACAGCTGTTGTGACCTGCCTAAATTCTGTAGCACCTCTGTTGAAACCTACTTTATTTCCTGGTATAACTATGGTTCCTCTGTTAACACCTGCTGTAGCCTTTAGCAAATCAGAAACCATTTTGCCTCCAAGTCTCCATTTTGTTTCTATGGTTTTATTTCTAAAACATTGTATACTTTGTTACCTGAAAACTCTATGAAGTCACCCAGCTGCAGAAGCAATCAAAGTAAAGTTCAGTTAGAAATACTTTGTCTAGCTAGTAAAAATTATGTAATGCAGCTTCCAACAGCTGATTACCTAGTTGCATTTTTGATACCTGGTGGTTACCTAGTTACAGTTTGTTTCCTACACCTGGTTACAGTTTTTGTTGTTGTTGTTGTTGTTTGTATTAAAAATCTGTTTTAGGAGCAGACCAATGTCAGTCTGTCTCCCCAGTACAGATTATGGCCCAGACTGGTCAGGTTCTGTTTAGCATTCAATAAACCTCTGTTGAGTTGAGTCTGGTGTCTAAGTGAGTAACCATTCCTGAACCCATATCACAGCTTTATTCATAATAACCAGAATCTTCAAACAACCCAGATGACCCTCAACAGAAGAATTGATACAGAAACTGTGGTACATATATACAATGGACTACTACTCAGCTAATAAAAACAAGGACATCACAAAATTTTTAAACAAATAGGTAGAACTACATATGATCATCCTGAGTGAAGTAACTCAGAACCAGGAAGCCATGCATGGTGTATATTCACTTATAAGTAGATACTAGTCAAGTGATACAGGATAAACATACCACAATCCACAGATCTAAAGAAGCTAAGTAACAAAAAGGATCCTAGGGAGTATGCTTAATTCTCATTCACAAACAGAAGAAACAAGGGAAGCTGTTGAACAGAAGGTACAGTACAAGAGCCTACCATAGATGCCTTCTAAGAGACTCCACCCAGCAGGGGATTGAAGAAGATGCTGAGATTCACAGCCAAACTTTGGTAAGAGCACAGGAAGTCTTATGGAAGAGTTGGGAGACAAACAGACCTGAAGGGGCCAGGAATTCCACAAGGAGACCAACAAACCAACAAATCTGGGCCCAGGGTAGCCTGTGGAGACTGATGCACCAACCAAGGACTATGCATGGAGAGGACTTAGGCAGATGTTCAGATGTAGCAGATAGGCAGCTGGATCTCCACGTGGGTAGTGAGTTACCTAGTAAGGGGAACAGGGTCTGTCCCTGACATGGACTTTGTTGACTGTTCCTCTACTACTTTTCCCTGCAGGGTGAGGATAGAGTAGAAGAGGATGCATCCATTCCTGAGGAGAATTAATAGTCTGTGGTCAGTTGGGAAGGGAGGAGGGCTCCCCTTTTCTGAGGAGTAGAGGAGGGAGACTGGAGTAATAGAGAGGGAGGTTGGGACTGGAATGAGACAAGGGAAGGGGCTATGATAGGAATATAAAGTAAATACATTTTTCATTGGGGTGCTAAGAAGAATATATAATCTTTTGTGTTTGGGTGAAATGTTCTGTAAATAAGTGTTAGGTCCATTTGAGTCATGGAATCTGTTAGTTTCACGATTTCTCTGTTTAGTTTCTGTCACAATGATCTATCCATTGGTGAGAGTAGGGGTTGAATTGAGATGCCATCTTAATGGATTTTTTCCTTTTATGGGTACAAAGTGTCCTTCCCCACCTCTTTTGATAAATTTTGGTTAAAAGTCTTTTTTTTTAACTTTTCTTCTCTAAATACTTGCTGTTTTTTCTTCTCTAAATACTTTCTATTTTAAATAACATACTGATTTTCTATTCACCGGTTTATAATTATTTAATTGAAAATAGAAAATCTATTTTGTTAGATACTAGAATGGCTGTTCCAGCTTGCTTCTTGGCTCCTTTTGATGGAAAAGCTTTTTCCAGCACCTTACTCTGAGATGTCTATCTTTGTTGCTGAGGTGTGTTTCCTGTGTACAGCAGAATGATGGATCCTTTTTTCAGATACTTTCTGTTATCCTCTGTCTTCTTATTGTGGAATTGAGTCCAATGCGTTGGGAAGATCAAGCTGCTCATAGCTGCTGGCTGGGCATTCCTAGGACCTCCCAGTCTGGATGATCCTCTGCTGGCTTTGTTCCAGGTGGGCCTGGCATGCAAGAGAAAGGCTGAGTGAAGTCTAACTTGGCTGTTCCTGGTACCCACAGGTTGGCTATTCCTGGTTCTGACAGGAATCCTCCAAAGGGAAGGTTATCGAGTTGACAGGCAGCTTACAGCTTGCCTCTGCTGAAGTGTGCGCTGTCAGGTAGAAGAAAGGCTGGGTGGTAATCTAACCTTGCTGTTCATGTGGAATCCATTGGCCTGGATGGTCCTGGGGCTAGCATGCCTCCTGCAGAAGTAATGTGATGGAGCTGACAATTCTTGGGGACTCAAGACCTGGAAGTTCCTGGGACTAGCAGTCCTATTCCCGAAGGAAAGTTATCACTTTTTGATTTTGTTTTGTTTTGTTTTGTTTTGTTTTTGGGGGTGGTTGAGGTTGTGGAGGAGCAGCATGCAGCTCACCTCTGCTGGCTATCTGCTGGCAGGAAGGAGAACAGCTGGGCAGGAACATACCTAGCTGTTTGTGGGGACCCACAGGCCTGGATGATCCTTGGGCCTTGCAAGCCTCCTCCAGAGGGAAGGTTATGGAGTTGGGTGGTGGGTATGCAGAGCTCACCTTTGCTGCCGGTGTGGATAGACTGGGTGGGCCACTTTCTCAGTCTTAATGAATCTTCTTTATAACTTCCTGAGTTTTCATGAGTTTACTTTCAGAATAGAATTTTCAATGGGACAGAATTGCTGTACAACATATGCTCTGAGGACAGTAATAGAGAAAATCTAGAATAGTTTATAAAGCCTCTGTCCTTTCCCCAGAAAGAGTTTTTTTTTTTCATTTCAAAAAAAAAAAATCACAATGTCCCTAAGTTCTAAAAGGTATATAAGCAATAAGAACTTTTTAATTTAATTATTTTTTATATTAATTGCAGCTTATTCACTTTGTATCCCATCTGTAGCCCCTCCCTCATTCCCTACCAGTCCTACCCTCACTCTCTCATCTTCTCCCATGTCCCTTTCAAGTCCACAGATAGGGGAGGTCCTCCTCCCCTTCCATCTGACCCTAGCCTATCAGGTCTGACCAGGAATGGTTGTATTGTTTTCCTTTGTGGCCTGGTAAAGCTGCTCCCTTATCACGGGGAGGTGATCAAAGAAGCAGTCACTGAGTTCATGTCAGAGACAGTCCCTGTTCCCCTTACTAGAGTAACCACTTGGAGGCTGAGCTACCATGGGCTACATCTGAGGGGGTTCAACATTATCTCTGTCCATGGTCCTTGGTTAGAATATCAGTCTCAGAAAAGACCACTGGGGCCAGAAGTTTTGGTTCTGTTGCTGTCTTTGTGGAGCTCCTGTCCTCACCAGGTCTTTTTTACTCCCCCTTCTTTCATAAGATTCCCTGCACGCCTCTCAAAGCTTGGCTATGAGTCTGAGCATCTGATTTGATACCCTGCTGTGTAGAGTCTTTCAGAGGCCCTCTGTGGTTGGCTAATGTCCTGTTCCCTGTTTTCTCCCTCTTCCAATATCCATCCTACTTACCTTTTTGAGTGCTGATTGTTCATCTTACCTGGGGTCCTCTTTCTTGCTTAGCTTCTTTAGGTGTACAAATTTTAATATTATTATCCTATATTATATGTCTAATATCTACTTATAAGTGAGCATATATCATGTGTGTCTTTCTGCTTCTGGGATACCTCACTCAGGACGATGTTTTTAGTTCCCACCTTTTGCCTGCAAATTTTATGATTTCCTTGTTTTTAATTGCTGAGTAGTATTATGTTGTATAATGTAATTTCTGTATCTGTTCCTCTGTTGAGAGACAACTGGGTTGTTTCCAGATTCCAGCTATTATGAATAAAGCTGCTAGGAACATGGTTGAGTAAATGTCCTTGTGTACTTGCGCATATTTTGGCTATAAGCCTAGAAGTTGGATCCAACTATACGTTGGATCTTGTGGAAGCAGTGTTCCTAATTGTCTGAGAAAGTGCCAGATAATAGGCTATAAGATCAACAATAAATTAATGGTATTTCATGAAACTGAAAAGCTTCTGTAAAGCAAAGGACACTGTCATCAGAACAAAATGACAGCCTACAGACTGGGAAAGGATCTTCATCAACCCTATGTTTGACTGAGGGCTTATATTCAGAACATATAAAGAACACGAGAGGTTAAAAAGCAACAAATCAAGTAATCTAATTAAAAATGGAGTACAGGGCTAAACAGAGAATTCTCTGTAGAGGAAGATAGAATGGCAGCGAAACACTTAAAGAAATGCTCAACATCCTTAGTTATCATGGAAATACAAACCAAAACGACCCTGAGATTTTAACTTACAGCCATAAAAATTGTTAAGATCAAAAACTCATGTGACAACACATGCTGGAGAGAATGTGGAGAAAGGGAAACCCTCCTCCATTGCTGGTGGGAATGTAAAATTGTACAACCACTCTGGAAATCAAGGACTTTTGAGAGTAGGAGATTTTATGATCTAATGATTTGTAAGTATGTCTTAATGAGTACCTAGGATACTTTCATGATTTGCCACTCACCCTTGAGTACGATTTCAATGATTCAGTTATCTTCAAATTCCTGAACACAAACAAGTATACGTATACTATTTAGTACGTAACCACAATGCAGTCATCACTTCAACAATGATAAAATTACATTGGTTGTCTCTCTATCTGGAATGAGTAGATGTTTCTTCATTTCTCCACAAGATTGTCACGTCAAAGAATAACAGAGCTAGTACTAACATTTCTTTTTATGTTTTGTATTTCTAAAATGTATTTATGAGTTATTATTTTTTTATTAATTACAGTCCATTCACTTTGTATCCCACCTGTAGTCCTCTCCCTCATTCCCTCCAGTCCAACCATCCCACCCTCATCTCCTACTATGCCCCCATCCAAGTCCACTGATAGGGAGGTCTTCCTCCCTTTCGCTTTGACCCTAGCCTATCAGGTCTCATCAGGACTGGCTGAATTGTCTTCCTCATCTACTACTAACTTAATCAAAGCAATTTTGATTACCCACAGGTGACTCCCAACAAGATCAGGTCTGTTCCCATACTCTCATAGAAGTACAGGGTGGATAGGATCATTGAACACTCACCAGAAATTTCAGCCATACTCTCCCTCCTTCATGTTCCCTCCTATCTATTGGTAATTTTGTCCCTTCAGTAAGTGTCCTTAAGAGGTGTGAGCATGTATAGGGAGGGGAAACAACTATGAAGAAGTTATCATCCATGGTCAGGTCAGTAATTTTAATGATACAGCTGTTTGTGGACTACCTATGATGCTGTAGGAGACCCTTCATCATACATCTATATGGAAATCCAAGAAAATTATCCATTCACCAAGGTATACTTGGATTCAGTTGTTTCTTTGGTTGGTTATTGATAATCTTACTGGATGAATATGTATTTTTTCATGTTTCTCAAGAAAAAAATTTTTGAGGAGATTTGAATCATCTGATTCAAGTAAAATGACAGGATGTTTTTTAGGATATTATTTAGCTCAGCAAGAAATGCAAGTTTTATGATTTCAAATCAAACATTTATTTAGTGTCTAGAGCATAACAAGCAGAAAATCTACAAAATGGCAGGTTTCAAAGATTCCAGAGATAGCATTTTTTTTCAATATACCATCATAACAGCACCATTTTCTGTTATAAGGGTTACAGCAGTACTAGGTCCACCTCCAAATCTTCAAGGTAACAGTGTTAATTGCTTTAGATCAGAATGAAATTTCAGTGTAGTACACTTAGCACCACTATCCCATAATGGATAATAGTCATTTCTAACCCAACTGGTCATCATTTTGGATAATAGGCAATGAAGAGTAGCTAATGTGACACTTAACATGATGTTTCTATTACTTTGTACAAGTGGTGTCTACGTACAAGTTACTATGTAATCTCATTGAGCCTAACTTAATTTTCTTTCCATAACATTTAAGGGATTTAAAACTAAAACATAAACTTTCTTGTGATATCAAATCAATATTCTCTGCCATACTTCTGGCTTCAAGACTAAGCTTGGAAAGATATGTTATTAAACATAGACCACAATACTAAGTTGTTCATTTAAAATGTCTTCACCTAAAAGAGCTGACATTTAATACTCTTACTTAATAAAACAGAGCTTTAAAACTGAAATATTCTAATAAGTAACATAGTGTTTGTTTGCCTACCTATATAAGACCCTGTTAAACTCTGCCTTATTATGATTTTCCTTTTCAAATTTATTCACTCATCTTATATTTTTCAGTGTTTATCATGTTCCAAGCATGGAAACATGTATGACATATCTTACATATTTATTTATTTATTTATTTATTTATTTATTTATCATAATCATATAAATATTAATGAAAGATATAGGGTCATAATAAAACAAAATCATTGCCATGTAGACCCTACTTTTTTAGTGCAGAAAGAAACTAAACAACAAATGTAATACATTCCATAGTAAATGTGATAAAGAGATTAAGAAAAAATAAAAGGCAGATAAAAGGAATTAACATGGAGAGTAAATGGATATAGAAAGAAATGCAGAGATTTAGTTTTAGTAAATCACTATATTATGATATCATGAAGAAAAGAATAAAAAAGATAAGTAAAAAACAATTTTTGTGTTAGAAAAAGAGACAAAGGGGTTTGCAGAAAGACAAATGATAAATGTATATAAAACAATAAATTTCTGTTACTTAATCAAAGAAAATGATGGCTGAGAATTTACCCATATACTTCTAAAAATGAAGGTCAATAATAACTACCATAATCATGGAGGCAAAACAAAAAGTAAGATGGACTTTATAAAATCAGAGACAGCCAAGGCTACATTGAGAAACCCTGTCTCAGAAAAGAAAGAAAGAAGGAAAGAAAGAAAGAAAGAAAGAAAGAAAGAAAGAAAGAAAGAAAGAAAAAGAAAATCAGAGGTAAGGATTTATAGAAAAACTGCAAATTTGAAAATTAATGTAAGGAGTTTTATAATTAAAAAAATACTGGGAAATAAGATACATGTTGAGAAGAAAGACCATAGTGTGTGCATGTGCGTGTGTGTTTGTGTATGTGCACGCACGAGCATGTGTACGCCCTCACTCTTGCACTCCTTTATTAGGTTACACTTTGGCGGTTTGTTTTATTTTGTCTTTATGGACATGGCTTTACTCATTTTCTTACTTTGCTTTTTTGTGGAGGTTGTTGTTATATTGGATTTTTGTTTGTTTTTTGAGCAAGAACTTAATGTTGGGTAGGTAGGAAGAGGAAAAGGATCTAGAAGGACTTGTGGGAGGGAAAGAATAATCAAACTATATTTAAATTTTAAAATGTTTTAAAAAATAGAAAATTCAGATTACTAAAACTAGAAGTAAATATAAAGGATGGTATTATAAAGAGGAGTAGATAAAAGACAACATTACTTGCTCAGGCAATATTTCTGACATTTTGGACCCAGGAGCTCTTTTGGAATCCCTTGCATTTCTAAGAAAATATTGTTGAGTAGACAGAAAATATTTTTGGCTATATCAATTAATAATTTTATTATAATTATAATGTATTTTTAATTTTAAAAATGAAATAGTAGGATGTATGAATATACTTTCATATCTTCTACAAAACTTAATTGTATACTTATATAATTAAATTAGAAAAATACTTCATATATTAAAGAAAAATGTTTCTAGAAAGTAAGTATCAGTGGTAATAGTTTGATTATATAAAGGTAATCTTATTTTATCTATTGAGTAGACAAAAATATATTCAGCATTTATCTTCAACAAAAATATAATCTCTCTGTAGCATTGATCGCTATATGAATCTTCTAGCTATTCTAAACTTGTTGGACAACTCTCTACCAGAGTTCTTACTACAACATTGCATTCTGTTACTAATAGCCACTTGATTAGAATTCACCCATAAAACGATTTTTTTTAATTTACTTGTTTTTCTTTAGACACTATTCTAGAAGTTTAGAGTATGGTTACTAATTACATAGGAAAGTCCAACACACTTTGTGGATCTGGCATTCTAGTTATATTCTAAATATATGGAATATATTTGAATATAATGAGCACATTAATGGAAACAACACGTATTCTAAATGAGTCAAATATAATTCACATCCTTATTAGCATACAAAGTAAATTCAAGTTCCGTCTTACTTAGAAAGCATTCATTTCTCTGCCTACTATAGTATTGCAAAATTTCATGTAGGAGAGTCTACATCATCTGAAGACTAGTTATTTCAGTTGCTATAAACAGTATGATTTAGGACATACTTAAGAGTATATATACTGTTTGAGTATAATATTCATTATATTCATATATGACTCTAATCTACGATATGGATTGCAGCACCCATTTCAAATGTGTTCCTTTGATTAAAAGTTTCAGTAGCAACAGATCCAAAATGGCTACGATCAGCAAGCACTGTTTTTTGAGAGGTAGAGCATATGAAACTCCAAAATTGGTGAGTGGAGAAACAACTGAAACCAGAATTCAGACATTTTGGCTTTCTGAAAGAGAGGGGACACCACAGAGGCAGAGAACACTTATAGATTCAGATCAGGTTCAGACTTCTCTAGAAACCGAGAGGGGCACTTCCCTTGTTCTGGCCTCCCTCCTCCTCAGGGGAGCCTACACACACAGCGCCAGTGAGCTAAGCACAAAACTCACTGCCAGGGGACCTAGACAGCAGAGGCAGGGCTTCTAGCTCCTCAGCCACAACAGGCAGCTGTACCCGCCCCAACACCATCCCGCAGAGCAAACATCCAAGGAACCCCAGCCCTGCCATCACCCTTTCTCAGAACTCCCACCCCTCCAAAGCTCCACCCTTCCTCTCCAGAGCCTCAGCAACACGGAGCCCCTCCCCTGCCTGTGCCCCAGCCCCAAGGAGCACCTGCCCTGCCTGAGCTCCCACCAGCAGAAGTCCCACGCTCGGAGCATTCGCCTGCCAAGTGCCTGCTGCAGAGTCCCAGATCTGAAGTACAATCCATCCCGGGTCCCACGTCTATGAGCAGCAGTACTGATTCCACAGGGCCTCCCACCCATTGACTGTATGAACCATCCAACCCCTCAGTGTTAGATAGCCAGCTGAACAGCTACCAAAGTCAGCAGACCTGCAAAAACACCTAGGTACACCAGGTGTTGTGTCACCTAGGTCTGTGGACCCCTTTTGTGGCTCTCCAGGACCTACCAGCAAGCACCTGGACTCCCCAGTTCTGCAGCTGCAGCTAGAATCCCTTGCCCAAAGGCTGCAGCACCACTGAGCTGACTGAGCTCAACCTGCCATATTTGACTCAGCAGATCCAATCCAGCCAGTAGAGAACAGGTGGAACCCCTGTGCTTTACAATTTAACCTGCTAGAGAGTGATTGCACCCTCAAGTGCCTACAGAACTCCAGATTCAAGGTGCTTCTAAGCTAGCAGCCAGACATCATACCCCTCCAATCTACATATCCACTGTGGGAAACAGAGGGCCTCTTGGGACATTGAAGCCCCTGCTGGAGTAGCTATCTTAATATCTAATAAAATAGACTTTCAACCAAAATTAATCAAAAAACGTGAAGAGGATCACTACATTCTCATCAAAGGAAAAATCCACCAAGAGGACATCTCAATTCTGAACTTCTATGCCCCAAATACAAGAGCACCTACATTCGTAAATGAAACATTATTAAAGCTTAAATCATACATCAATCTCAACAACTTAATAGTGGCAGACTTCAACACCCCACTATCACCAAGGTACAGCTCATCTAGACAGACAACAAATAGGGAAATAAAGGCCCTTACAAAGGTCCTAATTCAAATGGACCTAATAGATGTCTATAGAACTTTATACCCAAACTCAAAAGAGTATAAATTCTCTTCAGCACCTCATGGAACCTTCTCCAAAACAGACCATATATTTGGTCACAAAGCAAGCCTCAACAAATACAAAAAGATTGAAATAATCCCCTGTATTCTGTCTGACCACCATGGACTAAAGCTGGCCCTCAACAAGGATGAAAATAGCAAAAAGCCTACATGTATATGCAAACTTAACAACTTGCTACTCAATGACAGATTGGTTAAGGATAAAATAAAGAAATTAAAGACTTCCTAGAATTCAATAAAAATGAAGGCACAACATACCCAAATTTATGGGACACAATGAAAGCAGTGCTCAGAGGAAATTTCTTTTTTTTATATATTGTTTGTTATTATTAGTTACATTTTATTAACTCTGTATCCCAGCTGTATCCCGCTCACTTATTCTCTCCTAATCCCACCCTCGCTCCCTCAGCTTCTCCCTGCCCCTTTCCAAGTCCACGGATTGGGGAGGACCTCCTCCCCTTTCATCTGGCCCTGTTTTATCAGGTACCTTCAGGGCTGGCTGCGAAGTCCTCCTCTGTTGCCTAGCAGAACTGCTCCTCACTTGGGGGGGTGGGGAATCAAAGAGCCTGCCATTGAGTTCCTGTCAGAGATAGACCCTGTTCCCCTTACTATGGGAAACCAATTGGTTATTGAGCTACCACAAGCTTCGTCCGAGTAAAGGTTCTAGGTTATATCTATACATGGTCCTTGGTGGAGAAAAAGTTTCAGAAAAAAACCCTGTGCCCAGATATATTTGGTCCTTGTGGGGCTCCTATCCTTTCCATGTCATAGTAACTCCCCTTCTGCCGAAGGTTTGGTTATGAGTCTTAGTAGCTGTTTTGAAACACTGCTTGGTAGAATTTTTCGGATGCCTTCTGCGGTAGACTACTGTCATATGTCCAATGCACATCTCATTTGTCCTTCTAAGTGAGGATTGATCATCTTACCTCGTGTCTGCTTTCTTGTTTATCTCCTTTAGGTGTATAGACTTCATTATGTTTATTATATCTTGTAGGTCTATATAAGCAAGTATATATCAAGTTTATCTTTCTGGGATACTTCACTCAGAATGATCTTTTCTAGATCCCACCATTTGCCTGCAAATTTCATGATTTCCTCCTTTTTGATTGCTGAGTACTATTCCACTGTGAAAAAATACCACAATTTCTGTATCCATTCCTCTGAGAAGGAAATCAGGTTTGTTTCCAGATTCTGGCTATTATAAATAAAGCTGCTACAAACATGGTTGAGCTAATGTCCTTGTTGTCTACTTGAGCAAATTTTGGGTATATACCTAGCAGTGGTATAGCTGGGTCTTGAGGAAGCGTTATTCCTAATTGTCTGAGTAAGCGCCAGATTGACTTCCAAAGTGATTGTACCAGTTTACATTCCCACCAGCAATGGAGGAGGGTTCCACTTTCTCCACACATATGGCGCTTTCTCAGACAATCAGGAATACTGCGTCCTCAAGATCCAGGTATACCACTCCTAAATATATATCCAAAAGATGCTCACACTCCTAAATATATATCCAAAAGATGCTCAAGTACACAAGACATTTGCTCAACCATGTTAGTAGCAGCTTTATTTGTAATAGATAGAACCTGCAAACAATCCAGATGTCCATCAACCAAGGAATGGATACAGAAATTGTGGTACTTTTACACAATGGAATACTACTCAGCAATTAAATAAAAGGAAATCATGAAATTTGTAGGCAAATGGTGGGATCTAGAAAAGATCATTCTGAGTGAGGTATCCCAGGAGCAGAAAGACACACATGGTATATATTCACTTATAAGTGGGTACTAGACATATAAGATAGGATAAACATACTAAAATCTGTACACCTAAAGAAGATAAACAAGAAAGAAGACCAGGTGTAAGTTGATCAATCCTCACTTAGAAAGAAAAATGGGATGAACATTGGAAGTAGGAGAAACAAGCAACAGGACAGGAGCCTACCACAGAGGGTCTCTGAAAGACTCTACCTAGCAGTGTATCAAAGCAGATGCTGAGACTCATAACCAAACCTTTCATATGAAAGAAGGGGGAGATAGTATGACCTGGAGATATTGGGAGCTCCACAAGGACAAAATACATCAGAGCACACGGTTCTTCTCCAACCAAGGACGATGCATGGATATAACCTAGAACCCCTGCTCGGATGTAAGCCATGGTAGCTCAGTATCCAAGTGGGTTCCCTAGTATGGGTGACAAGGATTATTTCTGACAAGAACTCAATGCCTAGCTCTTTGGCCTCCCCCCCTCCTGTGGGAGGATCAGCCTTTCTAGGCCACAGATAAAAACATTGCAGCCAGTCCTGAAGATACCTTATAAGCTAGGGTCAGATGGAAACGGGAGGAGGACCTCGCCTATCAGTGGACTTGGAAGGGAGCAGGGAGGAGATGAGGGAGGGAGGGTGGGATTGGGAGGGAAAGAAAGAGGGGGTTAAACTGGGGTACAAGTGAATGACCTGTGATTAAAATAAAAAATAAACATAAATAAATATATATTTTAAAAAAGGTATTTAGCTATTGCTAAAAGGGTGAAAATAAAATGGTATGCTCTACTAAAGTAATACTTTCTTCAAATCTGGTGAATGAACTCCAACTTCAGGCTGAATTAAAACCATATCAAGAACAACATTTTCACTTAATTCTTGTAAAGGAAAATACAGGTGATAAGCATAAACACCATTTACAGAAGCAGCATATATTTTAAGTTTCCATCACTGTTATGGGTAAAATGACAAGCATATTTATATTATGCTCAAAGTAATATAGTTTTAATATATAGCATAATTACATTATACCCAATTAAATAAGACCAAATCTGTTTTGAGACAAAATATTCAAATTTTTAGCAAATAAATTTTTCTGCCATTTATATGTTTAAAAGAATATTACATACATGAAGCAAATAATTACCAAAACCCCACGAAGAGCTTAATAGTAGTCCAACAAGCAATCTTCTGTTCATGAATTGATATTTTTAATAAAATGAGTAAAGTTGTTTAGAATATATATACACACATGTATTTTGTATAACACACACACACACACACATACTCACACACATATATATATTCCTCTAAAAGTAAAATTTTCTAAAGAATATACTGAATTTATCATGATACATATAAATTACTGATTCTAGGTTATCTTAGAAGGTTTAAATGGCTAAGAAATATCTTGTAAAATTGTGTGAGCTTTATGTGATACTTTACAGTAAAAAATAATTATCTGGGTTTGAAAGTTTAATTGTGCTATTCTAAATTCAACTGCTTTAAAACTATCTAATATCAAGGATTTTGTATCTCAAAATGGATTTAGCATTATAAAACTTATTCCATGTAATCCCTACTTTTCATATTAAGCATGATGATAGCTTATTACTATAAAGAATTTATTATTATTGACTTAGAAAACTCTTTCAAGGTTTCGTGTATTTTAAGACATTTAAAAATGTTTTTTTTCATGTAGTATTAAGTAATGAACATTTCTCTCTATTGTATTCGTCATAATATTTCTATTATTCTACACAGAGCCACTATTACATTTTTGGTTTACTATCATGACTTGACTCCAGGCCCAGACATGTAATTGAAGAGTGGCTAATCAACATCTTTCAGCCTCAGGCCTCTGAAACTGCATCAGACATGTGTGTTTGGCCCAAATACAGCAATGAAACACAATCATAAGACATTTCACAGAATTTTTGGCAATAGGAATCAACCTGAACTGTAATCTCTGAAGTCATGAATCTAGCAGGCATGTCCATCCTATGATCTTCAGGCTATATACAGTCAATAATAGCTATGAATACAGCTCAAGACAAAATTATTAATTTTCTTAAAGAGATGTATTGTAAATTTTTAATGGCAATTTGGTTGCATACTGCTTGAGTCTGAACTTTGCAGAGGAAAACATAGTTTCACAGTCTCAGAGTATCATAGACAATCTTGTAGACTGTTAAAGACAAGGAAGCTCATCAAAAATATCAGCTCTGATCACTGCTTTCTTAATTTTGATAACTTTAGGTTTCTTTTTTCATTATGTAATTCCTTCAATCATAAAGTTAAGATGTCTGGAATCTTTTATTATAATTTAGGAATTATTTGCTACAAACTTCTATCCTAGACCACTTTATGGAAATCCATAGTTCTCATATATTGCGTTTTCATATTAACTATAATTTTTCTTAAAAATTTCAGAATTTCATACATTGTACTTAGAACAGGTTTGCCTCTGTTCACTTGACCTATGTTGTGCAAGCAACCAGAGTTGAGGTGGGTGCCTGAAAGCAGCAATTCTGTCATGTCCAAGGAGCTATTCTTCCACTTCTACTTCAGTCCTGAATTGCCTCTACCTCTTACAGTGTTTCCCTTCCTTCTTCTAGGATGGGGTCCCTTAAGCCTTGAGATGGAGACTCAGGATATAAAATTCTTATTTATGGCTGCACTGAAGTCATATTTTTTACCTTAAACTTTTTTCAGTGTTAATTATTTATTTATTATTATTATTAAATTACAATTTATTCACTTTGTTTCCCAGCTGTAACTCCCCTCCCTCATCTCCTCCCAGCCCCACACATTCTCTCTCTTCCCTGCTATACCCCTCCCCTAATCCACTGATGGGTAAGGTCCTCCTCCCCTTCTATCTGACCCTAGCCCATAAGGTCTTATCAGGGCTGGCTGTATCATCTTCGCATATGGCCTGGCAAGGCTGCAGCCCCAAGGGAGAGGTGATAAAAAAGCTGGCCACTGAGTTCATGTGACAGAGAGAGTGCCTGCTCCCCTTATGAGGGAAACCACATGGAAACTGATCAGCCTATGGGCTTCTTCTGAGTTGGGGAGGGGAGGAGTTTAGGTACTCTCCATGCATGATTCTTGGTTGGAGGATTGGTCTCTGCAGGCCTCCCTGGGCCCACATTTTTTCTACAGCACTGTTTGCCCTACAACTCTTCCATATCCCCAAACACTCGCCCAAATTCATGAGGTTTTAAATTATTATTCTTAGAGATGGATTACTTTTCTGGCACCATTGTTGTCACTGGTTTGCCAGAATTTTGGCTCTTTACTGGTACTGATTTTTAGTTTCACTCCATTGTAATCAGAAAAGATCTGTCTTATTGTTCAATCTTCTTAAATTTGCTTATGAATTATTTGTGTTATCATATTTCCATTAGAAAATGCATATCTTATCTTTGCTGAAAATTTGATGGATGTCATTAGTTTTCTATCCTTAAAAGGCAGGTTCTGTTGGTTGGAAACAATGCAGGAGGAACCTGTCAGTGGTTGCAAGTAGGGCAGGTCTGGACAGAAGTCTAGAGGCTGACTGTCATGCAGGTGAGGTGGGAAGAATAGAATAGGCCAAGGTTTGTAGGACCTGTTGGAAAACATGGCTTCCTAAACAAGAGCAGATCAAGAAAAAAGCAATGTGCCGGGAGCCAAAGCTATCTATGGAAGCCAAAGCCAAAGCTATCTAGTGAAGACTAAGCTATCTACTGAAGTCTAAGTCAATTAGTGAGTCAAAGCTATATAGTGGAGACAAAAGGTGTTTGCTAGGCCAAAGCCAAATAGTGAGCAAAGGTCATTTAGTGGAGACCTAAAGCTATTTAGTGAAAGTTATCTAGGACCCTAACTCATGGGTGAAAGATTGTGAGGACATCTGTTTGTTAGAGCATCCATGAGAAAACATCCCTAAGTTATCTTGCAGGCACACTATTTAACACATGAAAGCACTCTTCCTGTCTCCTGCAGCAGCGAATTACCTTCCCCTTTTCCTGCCTTCTCCATATATAAGTTGGGTAAAAATTTCTAATAAACGGAGGCCTTGATCAGACAAACAGACTTGGCTCCCTTCCTTGTGCTTCTTGTCCCCCACCCCAATTCCTTCCACTCTCCTCCCTTAGGAACCCCGTTGAAGCCCTGCTGGTCAGGGCATAGCAATGTACATGGCAAAGTCCATAAGGGAAAGCCCATGAGGTCTCAACCTTAGACAAAACACTATAGTCAACAAAGGAATGCTTAGAGTGGAATAAATAGTCTTTCCCAAGGAAGAGCATACCAATTGATTGTCCAGCGCAAAATAGTCAACCATAAAAATGCACATAAAGTACAATTATAGAGATGGCATGTAATATTTAATAATATGATATATTTTATATGAGGCATAATATGTATGTTATATGGTAATATATTGATTATATATTAATTTTCTAATTTATAATTTATTTAATTGTATTGTATAATTGATACCACACTGGCTACTGCATATTTGTTTTATATTCAT
The DNA here is from genome assembly GCF_907164565.1 of Psammomys obesus. Taxonomy (NCBI): domain Eukaryota; kingdom Metazoa; phylum Chordata; class Mammalia; order Rodentia; family Muridae; genus Psammomys; species Psammomys obesus. The sequence goes on along the minus strand of NW_026591872.1, from coordinate 1,746,756 downwards.
TTTTTATTTAAATTTACTTTTTAAAATTTATTCACTTTACAATTCTATTGCATTCCTCTCTAGTCTACTTCCAGTCCCAAAGTCTCTCCTTCTTTCACCCTAGTCCCATCTATTAGTCCTCTTCCCTTACTAATTGACCCCAGCCTATCAAGTCTCATCAGGACTGCCTGCATCCTCTTCTTCTGTGGCTTGGCAAGAGTTCCCAGCCAGGGGGAAATGATCAAAGAACAGACAGCAGAGTCCATGTCAAGGACAGTCCCTACTCCCCTTACTAGGACACACACATGGAGACTGAGTTGCCTAGTGGATACTTCTGGGCACAGGGTATAGGTATTCTCCATGCATGGTTTTTGGCTGGTGCATTAGTCAATGCAACCCGCCCTGGGCCAAGGTTTGTTGGCTCTGTTGGTCTTCTTGTGGAGCTCCTGTCTCCTCCAGGTCTTTCTGTCCTCCAATTCTTCGATAAAACTCCCTTCACTCTGCTCAAAGTTTGACTGTGAGTCTCAGCATCTGCTGGGACTGTTTCCCTTGTCTATTTGTGCTTCTGAATGAGAATTAAACATGTTGTCTAGGATCCTCCTTATTACTTTGCTTCTTTAGATCTCTGGATTGTAGTATGTTTATCCTGAATTGTATGTCTCATATCCACCTACAGATGAGTATATACCATTTGCTAAAAATTTCATGATTTCCTTGTTTTTAATAACTGAGTAGTAATCCATTGTGTAAATGTAAAATTTCTGTATCCATTCCTCTGTTCAGCGACATCTGGTAGTTTACAGATTCTGGCTCTTATGAATAAAGAGCTATTATGAACATAGCTAAACAGGTATCCTTGTGGTATGATGGATCATATTTTGGGAATATGCCAAGGAGTGATTAAAGCCGGGTCTTGAGGAAGTACTGCTGACATTTTCTGAAACACTGCAAGGTTGGTTTCCAAAATGATTGTAAAAAAAAAAAAATTAACTCATGCCAGCAATGGATGAGTGTAACCCTTTCTCTACATCTTTTCTTGCATGTGCTGTCATTTGAGTTTTTGATCTTAAATATTCTGACAGGCATATGATGAAATCTCAGAGTAGTTTTTATTTGCATTTTCTTGATGACTAAGGACATTGAGGATTTCTTTAAGTGATTCTCTGCCATTTGCTTTTCCTCTGTTGAGAATTCTCTGTTTAGTTTTGTATCACATTTTTTAATTAGATTATTTGGTTCTTTGGGTTAAATTTCTAGAGTTCTTTATGTATTTTAGATATTAGTCTTATGTCAGATATAGGGTTGGTGAAGATCCTTTCCCAGTATGTAGGGTGTCATTTTTTTCTGATAACAGTATCCTTTGCTTTACAGAAGATTTTCAGTTTCACAAAGTCCCATATACTGATTGTTGATCTTAAAGCTATGTAGTTGGTGTTCTGTTCAGGAAGTTGTCTCCTGTGCTAATAATTTCAAGGCTCTTCCCACCTTTGCTCCTAATACATTTAATGTTTTATATTGAGGAGGTCTTTTATCCACTTGGACTTAAGTTTTGTGCAGGGTGATATGTATGGATCTATTTGCATTTTTCTACATGTAGGCATCCAATTAGACCAGCACCATTTGTTTGAAGATGTTATCTTTTTTTTTTCCCATTGTCTGTTTTTGGCTTCTTTGTGAAAAATCAAGCATCTACTCTGGCTAAGATGCTCAATCCCCATTCAGAAAGGCAAAGAAGATGGACGTCGGAGGAGGGAGAAAAGAGGGAACAGGAGAGGAGCCTACCACAGAGGGCCTCTGAAAGACTCTACCCAGCAGTGTATCAAAGCAGATGCTGAGACTCATAAACAAACTTTGGGCACAGTTCAGGGAATCTTAGGAAAGAAGTAGGAAATAGTAAGACCAGGAGAGGACAGGAGCTCCACTAGGAGAATAACAGATCCAAAAAGTCTGGGCACAGGGGTCTTTTATGAGACTGATACTCCAGCCGAGGACCACTCATGGAGATAGACTGGAAACCCTGCACAGATATAGCTCACAGCAGTTCAGTGTCGAAGTGGGTTCCATAGTAATGGGGACAGGGACTGTCTCTGACATGAACTGATTGGCCTCTTCTTTGATCACCTCCCCTGAGAGGGGAGCAGCCTTACCAGTCCACAGAGGAAGACAATGCAGCCACTCCTGATGAGACCTGATAGACTATGATCAGTGGGAAAGGGAGGAAGACCTTCCCTATCAGTGGATTGGGGAAGGGGCACTGGTGGGGAAGAGGGAAGGAAAGTGAGATTGCCAGGGGAGGAGGGAGGGAGCTAAAAGGGGATACAAAGTTAATAAACTGTAATTAATAAAAATAAAAATAAATTTAAAAAATCAAGCATCCATAGGTGTGTGGGTTTATTTCTAGGTCTTTGATTTCATCCATGTGTCCACGAGTCTGTTTCTATGCCAGTGCAATGCAGTTTTTATTACTGTTGCTCTATAGCACAGCTTGAGATAAGAGATTGAGATACCTCCAGAAGATCATTAATTGTACAGGATTGTTTTAGCACTTCTGGATTTTTTTTTTCCACATGAATTTGAGAATTGTTCTTTCATGGTCTGTAATGAATTGTGTTGGTAATTTGATGGGAATTGTATTGAATCTGTAGATTGCTTTTGGCAATATAACCATTTTTTACTATGTTATTCCTACTGATTCTTGAGTGGGGGAAAATTTTATGTTATCTGACATTTTTTTCAATTTTTTTTTTCAGAGACTTGGAGGTTTGTTTTGTTTTTCATATAAGCCTCTTAATTGCTTGGTTAGAGTTACACAACAATATTTTATATTATTTGTGGCTATTGTGAAGGGTGTTTATTTTTTCCCCTAATATCTTGTTCAGTCTGTTTATCATTTGTATAAAAGAATGTTACTGATAGGTCATTTGGTATATATCATTGAAAAGGTTATTTAGACTCTGGCCTACCAACCCCTGATCATAGCCTACCATTAACTGACTGCTCCTACCAGAGGCTCTTGCCATGATATGCTGAGCTCCCAACAGCTAAAAGCAAGAGAATAAAGCACACACACACACACACACACACACACACACACACAAAATCCTTTGACACAATCATATGGAAGCCTACCCTTTATTATGCTATGGAAGATTACTGACAGAATTAGGTGTGTGTGTGTGTGTGTGTGTGTGTGTGTGTGTGTGTGTGTGTGCTTTCTCTGGAGACAAGGAATTAAAATAAAGTTATCCTATAAATAATTGTAATGCTCCTACTAAATAACCACAAGGTAACAAACAAAAAGCCCAGTGCCAGGGATAGGTTACTTCTTGTGCAGTTGTTAACCACTGATGTCCCATAGACCTATAAATATTATAGATTATTTCTGGTATTCTTGGTTACCTTCCACAATTTGGCTATAGGATTAGAACAAAGAGATATCAGGCTAGTACTGAACTAGAAGTTTCACCCCTACTATCTAGCTTTCATAGTGACAGATGATACTACTCATGACGTGGAGAAAAAAAGTAATCATTAATCTTTTACCTTACAATAACAACTGACCTCACAAGTCATGCCCATTGCCAAAATAGTTGCATATATACCAGAAAAAGGAGGTGAGCATGAAATAACATCCCTAGTCAAGAAGACATTGGCAACTAACAGCTGTAGAAATCTTCACTTTTCTTTAAATATCTGCTTGTTTTTATTTTATCAATTACTATTTTAGATTACTATAGTCTCATAAGAGAGACAAGGCAAGAATGTGGATTTGAGTGGGTGGGGAAGTAGAGGAAGATCTGAAAGGAGTCAGAGGAAGGGAAAGCAAATAAAAATCTATTTTGTAAAAGCATTTATTTTTAAGTAAATTTTGACTGACAGGTAAAATAATATATTTTCTGGTATATTGACACATTACAGTAGAAGGTAACATCTCTAAAATTATATGGACAAAATGGTTTTAACTGATATATAAAAATAGAGAGAACAAAGTTGGGAGAGAAGGGAAGGAAGTTGTATCTAGAAGGAGTTGAGGGAAGGAGTTCTCAAAACACATTGTAACAAATTCTCAAAACACCCTGAGATTTCACCTTACACCCATCAGAATGGCCAAGATGAAAAACTCAAGTGACAATACATGTTGGAGGGGTTGTGGAGAAAGGGGAACCTTCCTCCACTGCTGGTGGGAATGTAAACTTGTACAACCACTCTGGAAATCAATTTGGCGCTTTCTCAGACAACTAGGAATAGCCCTTCCTCAAGATCCAGCCATACCCCTACTAGGCATATATCCAAAAGAGGCGCAAGAACACAAAAAGGACATTTGCTCAACCATGTTTGTAGCAGCCTTATTTGTAATAGCCAGAAGCTGGAAACATCCCAGATGCCCCTCAACTGAAGAATGGATGCAGAAATTGTTGTACATCTACACAATGGAATATTATTCTGCAATGAAAAATAAGGAAATCATGAAATTTGCAGGTAGAATGATGGGACCTGAAAAGGATCATCCTCGGGGCGGAGCCAAGATGGTGACTAGCACACACAGTTTCCGAGCTGTGGAAGAGATAAAGATCTGAGTTGATGAGTGGAAGAACTTCTGAAGCCAGGGAAACAACGGAGAGACTTTCTAAACAACAGGGAACATCGCAGGAGGTGAAAACCTTGGTCTCTGGTCACCCAGGGACTTGTTTGGGGAAGGTGAGAAACGATCCTTTGATCTCTCGGCACTCCCCTCCCCCAGACCTCCCTCCTCCTCGGCACAGCGGACTCGCCTTTCTCAGCGCAGACTTAACTGCCTGGGGCCTGCAGCCACTGAGGCGGAGCCCCAAGCCCTTTATCGGCAAAGGCCAGCACTACTGTGTCTCGGAGCCCCAGATTCACGCGCAGCAGCTGCACCATCCTCCCAGGGCCCGAGTCTGCTAGATGCCATACTAGCTCCGCAGGAGCGCCATCACTGACGGTACGGCCCGCCCAATCCCACAGTGACAGAGAATACGCTATATACTCACCAAAACCAGACAGAAACGCCATACAAGCTAGACACACCAGGCGCTGGGCCTCCGAAGCTTGGAGAGCACAGTAAAGAGACCCCAGAACTTCCCAGAAAGCATCTGGACTAGCAACCCAGTCTCCAGTTAGAGCGGGACTTTCTAACCTGGCGGCGGAGCAGCACTGAGCTGGCGGGGCACATCAGCCCTCCAGTTTAAGACTAACCAGGGCCAAACCAGAGAACAGAAAGGCTGGTTACCCCGATTCCCACTGACGTGACCACCCTGAAATCTCCAGCTGCAGCAAGACCTCATAACCTGGCAGTGACAGCAGCACGGAACTGGCGGAGCACATCAAAGAAGCAGGGCCAAACCAGAGAGCAGAGAGCCCTGATACGCCGATCTCTGCCAAGTGTCCTGCCTGTAAGTGAGTGCACCCTTGAGAATCTGCAGCTCCACTGATCCTGGGTTCTTCTAAAACAGAAGCCAGGCATCGAACCCCCTCCCACCCATATACCCACTTTGGGAAACAGAGGGGCACTTGGAACATTGACGTTCCTGCTCTGTGGGTCTAATTGAGGAGTTAAGGCAGTTAATGCCAGAAATTGCGCTGTGATCATCACTAGCACCTGCGACATATACATTGCAGAGCCCCTCCCACACACTCAAGGGTTCAACATTAGCCATCACTCTGTCCCTCGAGACACACGCCCACACCCACTTACACACACACACACATATACACACGCACGCACGCACACTTGCATTTGCCTCTGTTTGCGCCTGCGTACTTTCCTCCCACAGGTACAGCTAGTCCTCAGCATATGCTAAGGACACGGGACCTCTCTCAACTTCCTGAAGAATTCTCCAGACTCGAGAGAGACACTACCAGTCTGATCGGCAGAATCCAAAAACAAACAGGGAAGGTCTCAGATAAGCCAATGGCCAGGGGTAGGTGAAAGAACACTTCCAACATAAATCAGGACATCATGACTTCACCAGCAAACCCCAAAATCGATGGATACTCCAATTCATCAGAAGCACAGGAAAATGACCTTAAAGCCATGCTTGCTCAATTATTTGAGGCTCATAAGGAGGAAATGAACAAATCTTTCAAAGAGTTGGCCAGTCAATTGGAGGTAAAGAAAGAAGAAATAGACAAAACCCTTAAAGAAACACAGGCAAACATAGCCAAACAAATAGAGGCACAAGTAGAGAAAAAATTAGTGGCATACAAAAAGGAAATGAACAAAGAAAAAGAGTCCATCGTAGAGAGACAGGAATCCAAATTCAAACACATAAAAGAAATGGTGCAAGGCATGAAAACAGAATTAGAATCAATAAAGAAAACACAAAATGAGAAAACTCTTGAGCTGGAGAACTTGGAGAAAAGATCAGGAACCACAAAAGTAAGCATCACCAACAGAATACAAGAGATGGAAGAGAGAATCTCTGGAGCTGAAGACACACTTGCAGAAATTGATACTTCTCTCAAAGAAAAAGTAAAATCAGAAAAATTCCAATCACAAAATATCCAAGAAATCAAGGATGCTATGAAAAGACAAAATCTAAGAATAATAGGAATTGATGAAAAAGAAGACTCCAGGCTCCAAGGTCCAGAAAATATTTTCAAAAAAATCATAGAAGAAAATTTTCCCAACTTAAAGAAAGAGATGTCCGTAAATATACAAGAGGCCTACAGAACACCAAATAGACTAGACCAGAAAAGAAACACATCACGTCACATCATAGTCAAAACACTAAATCTACAGAACAAGATATTAAAGAAAAGATATTAAAAGATATTAAAAGAAAAGATATTAAAAGCAGCAAGGGTAAAAGGCCAAGTAACATATGAAGGTAGACCTATCAGAATCACACCAGACTTCTCATCAGAAACTATGAAAGCCAGAAGGGCCTGGGCAAGCATCATGGAGACTCTAAGAGATCACAAATGTCAACCGAGACTACTATACCCTGCAAAGCTTTCAATCAACATAGATGGAGAAAACAAAATATTCCATGACAAAACTAAATTTACGCAATATCTATACAGCAAACCAACCCTACAGAAGATACTAGAAGGAAAACTCCAATCCAACGAAAACAAATTCACCCAAGAAAACACGGCATACAGATAATGTCCCAACAAAAATGAAAAGAAAACAAGCAATGAAACAAGGTAAGATCATCGACTCCATTACAAAAGGAACTAACATGCATTGGTCAATATTATCTATCAATATTAATGGACTCAATTCACCAATAAAAAGACACAGGCTAACAGAATGGTTACGGAAACAGGACCCAACATTCTGTTGCATCCAAGAAACACACCTATGCAACAAAGATAAACACTACCTCAGAGTAAAGGGCTGGAGAAATGTTTTTCAAGGAAATGGTTCCAGAAAACAAGCTGGAGTAGCCATCCTAATATCTAATAAAATAGACTTTCAACCCAAGTTAATAAAAAAAGATAAGGAGGGCCACTATATTCTCATCAAAGGAAAAATCCAACAAGAGGACATCACAATTTTGAATATCTATGCCCCAAATACAAGAGCACCTACATTCGTAAATGAAACAATATTAAAGCTTAAATCATACATTGATCCTAATACCTTAATAGTAGGAGACTTCAACACCCCACTCTCATCAAGGGACAGATCAACCAGACAGACACCAAATAGGGAAATAAAAGCACTCACAGAATCCCTAAATCAAATGGACCTAATAGATGTCTACAGATCTTTTCACCCAAACTCAAAAGAGTACACCTTCTTTTCAGCACCACATGGAACCTTCTCCAAAATAGACCATATAGTTGGTCACAAAGCAAGCCTCAACAGATACAAAAGGATTGAAATAATCCCTTTTATACTATCTGACCCCCATGGACTAAAGCTGGACATCAACAACAACAGAAACAACAAAAAGCCGACACGCACATGGAAACTGAACAACTTACTACTCAATGACAGCTGGGTCAAGGAAGAAATAAAGAAAGAAATTAAAGACTTTCTAGAATTCAATGAAAATGAAGGCACAACATACCCAAATTTATGGGACACATTGAAAGCAGTGCTCAGAGGAAAATTTATAGCACTAAGTGCCTACAAGAAGAAATCCGTAACATCACATACAAACAACTTAATGGCCCAACTGAAAAACCTAGAAAAAAAAGAAGCAGTTACACCCAAGAGGAGCAGACGGCTGGAAATAATCAAACTAAGGGCAGAAATCAATCAATTAGAAACAAATAAAATTATCCAAAGAATCAATGAAACAAAAAGCTGGTTCTTTGAGAAAATCAACAAGATAGACAAACCCTTAGCCAAACTAACTAAAAAGCAGAGAGAAACCATACAAATCAGCAAAATCAGAAAGGAAAATGGGGACATAACTAGAGACACTGAGGAAATCCAAACGATTATTAGGTCATACTAAAAAAAGCCTATATACCACAAAATTTGAAAATCTAAATGAAATGGATAACTTTCTTGACAGATTCCATCTACCAAAATTAAGTCAAGATCAGGTAGAAACACTGAATAGTCCTATATCTCCCAAGGAAATTGAAGCAGTCATTAACAGTCTCCCCTCCAAAAAAAGCCCTGGACCAGATGGCTTCAGCGCAGAATTCTACAAGACCTTCAAAGAAGTACTAACACCAATTCTCCTCAAACTATTCCATAAAATAGAAACAGAAGGAACACTACCAAACTCATTCTATGAAGCCACAGTCACTTTGATACCTAAACCACACAAAGATCCAACAAAAAAAGAGAACTTCAGACCTATCTCTCTTATGAACATTGATGCAAAAATACTCAATAAAATACTTGCAAACTGAATTCAAGAACACATCAAAGATATCATCCACCATGACCAAGTAGGCTTCATCCCAGGAATGCAAGGGTGGTTCAACATACGGAAATCCATCAATGTAATCCACCACATAAACAAAAGGAAGGAGAAAAACCACATGATCATCTCCTTAGATGCTGAAAAAGCATTTGACAAAGTCCAGCACCCATTTATGTTTAAAGTCTTGGAGAGATCAGGGATACAAGGCACATACCTAAAGATAGTAAAGGCAATATACAGCAAGCCTATAGCCAACATCAAACTCAATGGAGAGAAACTTAAATCAATCCCACTGAAATCAGGGACAAGACAAGGCTGCCCACTCTCTCCATATCTCTTTAACATTGTACTTGAAGTCCTAGCCAGAGCAATAAGACAACTAAAGGAGATCAAGGGGATACAAATCGGAAAGGAAGAGGTCAAAGTGTCACTATTTGCAGATGATATGATAGTATACATGAGCGAACCCAAAGATTCAACCAGAGAACTTCTTCAGCTGATAAACACCTTCAGCAAAGTGGCAGGATACAAAATCAACTCAAAAAATTCAGAAGCCCTCTTGTATGCCAAAGACAAAAAGGCTGAGAAAGAAATTAGGGAAACAACACCCTTCACAATAGCCACTAATAACATAAAGTACCTTGGTGTGACTCTAACCAAGCAAGTGAAAGACCTGTTTGAGAAAAACTTCAAGTCTTTGAAGAAAGAAATTGAAGAAGATCTCAGAAGATGGAAAGATCTCCCGTGCTCATGGATTGGTAGGATTAACATTGTGAAAATGGCCATCCTGCCAAAAGCAATCTACAGATTCAATGCAATTCCCATCAAAATACCAACTCAATTCTTTACAGACCTTGAAAAAAAGATTCTCAGCTTCATATGGAGAAACAAAAAACCCAGAATCTCCAAAACGATCCTGTACAACAACAGATCATCTGGAGGTATCTCCATTCCCGATCTCAAGCTGTACTACAGGGCAACAGTAATAAAAACTGCATGGTATTGGCATAGAAACAGAAAGGAGGATCAATGGAATCGCATAGAAGACCCAGAAATAAACCCACACACCTATGAATATTCAATATTTGACAAAGAAGCCAAATCCATTCAATGGAAAAAAGACAGCATCTTCAACAAATGGTGCTGGACCAACTGGATGTCTACATGCAGAAAAATGAAAATAGATCCATATTTATCATCCTGCACAAAACTAAAGTCCATGTGGATCAAGGACCTCAACATAAAACCAGATACTCTAAATCAGCTGGAAAAAAAAGTGGGAAACAGTCTAGAACTCATTGGCACAGGAGACATCTTCCTGAACAGAACACCAACAGCACAGGCTCTAAGAGCAACAATCAATAAATGGGACCTCATGAAACTGAAAAGCTTCTGTAAAGCAAAAGACACTGTCATCAAAACAAATAGACAGCCTACAGATTGGGAAAGAATCTTCACCAACCCTTTATCTGACAGAGGGCTAATATCAAGTATATATAAAGAACTAAAGAAGCAGAAAAGCAACAAACCAAGTAATCCACTTAAAAAATGGGGAACAGAGCTAAACAGAGAATTCTCGAAAGAGGAACGTCGAATGGCAGAGAAACACTTAAAGAAATGCTCAACCTCATTAGCCATTAGGGAAATGCAAATCAAAACGACCCTGAGATTTCACCTTACACCCATCAGAATGGCCAAGATGAAAAACTCAAGTGATAGCACATGCTGGAGAGGTTGTGGAGAAAAGGGAACCCTCCTCCATTGCTGGTGGGAATGTAAACTGGTTCAACCACTCTGGAAGTCAATCTGGCGCTTTCTCAGACAACTAGGAGTAGTGCTACCTCAAGACCCAGCTATACCACTCCTAGGTATATACCCAAAATTTGCTCAAGTACACAACAAGGACATTTGTTCAACCATGTTCGTAGCAGCTTTATTTGTAATAGCCAGAACTTGGAAACAACCCAGATGTCCATCAACGGAGGCATGGATACAGAAATTGTGGTATTTTTACACAATGGAATACTACTCAGCAATCAAAAAGGAGGAAATCATGAAATTTGCAGGCAAGTGGTGGGATCTAGAAAAGATCATTCTGAGTGAAGTATCCCAGAAGGAGAAAGACAAACTTGGTATATACTCGCTTATATAGACCTACAAGACATGATAAACATAATGAAATCTACACACCTAAAGAAGATAATCAAGAAAGTGGACACAGGCGAAGGTGATTAATCCTCATTTAGAAAGACAAATGCGATGTGCATTGAACTTATGACAGGAGTCTACCACAAAAGGCATCTGAAAGACTCTACCTAGCAGTGTTTCAAAGCAGACACTAAGACTCATAACCAAACCCTCGGCAGAGTGCAGGGAATCATATGAAAGAAGGGAAGTTAGTATGATATGGAAAGGATAGGAGCTCTACAAGGACCAAATATATCTGGGCACAGGGTCTTTTCTGAGACTGACACTCAACCAAGGACCATCTATGGATATAACCTAGAACTTCTGCTCGGATGTGGCCTGTGGTAGCTCAGTAACCAAGTAGTTTTCCGAAGTAAGGGGAACATGGACTATTTCTAACAGGATCTCAAGGGCAGGCTGTTTGACACCCCCCCCCCCAGGGGAGGAGCAGTCTGTTAGGCCACAGAGGAGGACTTTGCAGCCAGCCCTGAAGATACCTGATAAAACAGGATCAGATGAAAGGGGAGGAGGTCCTCCCCTATCAGGGGACTTGGAAAGGGGCAGGGAGGAGACCAGGGAGGGAGTGTGGGGTTGGGGAGGGAATGAGGGAGCGGGATACAGCTGGGACACAGAGTTAACAAAATGTAACTAAAAAGAAAAATAAAATAAAATAAAATAAAATAAAAAAATAAAAAATAAAAAAATAAAGGAAAAGGATCATCCTGGGTGAGCTGTCCTAGAAGCAGAAAGACACACACGGTATATACTCACTCATATAGACTTATAGGATAAACCTAAAATCTGTACATCTAAAGAAACTAATCAAAAGAGAGGACTCTGACTAAAACACTCAATCCCCATCCCGAAAGGCAAAGAGGATGGACATCAGAAAAAGAAGAAGAAAGCAGGAAACAACCTAGGAACCTGCCACAGAGGGCCTCTGAAAGGCTCTGCCCTTCAGACCATCAAAGCAGAAGCTGAGACTTTATGGCCAACTGTTGGGCAAAATGCATGGAATCTTATGTAAGAAGTAGGAAATAGTAGGTTATGCAGAGGACAGGAACCCCACACGGAGAGCAACAGAACCAGAAGATTTGACACAGGGGTCTTCCCAGAGACCCATACTCCAACCAAGTACCAGGCATGGAGATAATCTAGAACCCCTGCACAGATGTTATCCATGGCATTTTAGTGTCTAAGTGGGTTACATAGTAATGGGAAGAGGGACTGCCTCTGACACAATCTGATAAGCCTGCTCTTTGATCACCTCCCCCTGAGGGGAGAGCAGTCTTACCAGGCCACAGAAGATGACAATGCAGCCACTCTGGGTGTGATCTGATAGACTAATATCAGAAGGAAGGAGAGGAGGACCTCCCCTATCAGTGGACTTGGGGAGGGGCATGCATGAAGAAGAGGGAGGGTGGGTGGAATTGGGAGGGGAGGAGGGAGGGGCTTATGGGGGGATACAAAGTGAATAAAGTGTAAAAAAAATAAAAAATAAACACACACACACACACACACACAAAACAAAACAAAACAAAACAAAACAAAATAACCTGGAGAGATAGATCAACTATTAAAGGCTAGCTTCACCACCAAAAATAAAATAACTTTTTAAAAGAGAGCAAAGCCAACATCCTTAGTTATTAGAGAAATGCAAATCAAACTACTCAGATTTTACCTTACACTGATCAGAATGGCTAAGATAAAAAATTCAAATGACATCACATGCTGGAGAGGATGTGGAGAAAGGGCAACCCTCCTCCATTGCTGGTAGGAATATAAACTTGTACAACTTTGGAAATCAATAAGGAGCTTTCTCAGACAATTAGAAATAGTGTTACCTCAAGATCCAGCTATACTACTCCTAGGTATATATCCAAAATATGCTCAAGTATACACAAGGACATTTGTTCAACCATGTTCATAACATTTTTATTCATAATAGCCAGAAGCTGGAAACAAACCAGATTTCCCTCAACTGAGAAATTGACACAGAAGTTATGGTATATTTATACAATGCAATTGAAAACAAAGAAATCATGAAATTTGCAGGCAAATGTTGGAAATACAAAAGATCATCCTGAGTGAGGTATCCCAGAAGCAGGAAGACAAACACGGTATATACGCATTTATGAGTGGATAGTAGACATGTAATATAGGATAATCATACTAAAATCTGTACACCTAAACAGGAGAAGCAAGAAGGAAGACCCTGGGTAAGATTGTGAATCTTCATTCAGAAAGGCAAATGGGATAGACATCAGAAGAAGGTGAAAACAAGGAACAAGACAGAAGCCTACCACAGAGGGCCTCTGAAAGACTTTACCCAGAAGGGGATTAAAGCAGATGCTGAGACTCATAACCAAACTTTGGGCAGAGTGCAGGGAATCTTATGAAAGAAGTAGAAGATAGAAAGACCTGGAAGGATATAGAGCTCCAATGGAGAACAACTGAACCAAAAAATCTGGGCCTAGGGTCTTTCCTGAGACTGATACTCCAACCAAGGATCATTCTGGAGATATCCTAGAACCCCTGCACAGAGGTAGCCCGTGGCAGCTCAGTTTCCAAGTGGGTCCCCTAGTAAGCAGAACAGCGACTGTCTCTGACATGAACTCAGTAGCTGACCCTTTGATCACCTCCCCCTGAGGGAGGAGAACCCTTACCAGGCCACAGAGGAAGGCTAAAAGACAGTCCTGATGAAACTTGATAGGCTACGGTCAGATGGAACAGGAGGAGGTCTCCTCCTATCAGTGAAATGGGGAAGGGGAATGGGAGAAGATGAGGGAAGGCAGGATTTGGAGCAGATGAGGGTGGGGCTGCAGCTGGGATACAAAGTGAATAAATTGTAATAAACAAAAAAATTATATTAAAAAACAAATAAATAAACAAATAAATAAATAGAGCAAAGCAATGGTTTTCTGAAAAACACAACCCAAAACAAAACTTGCTTATTTGCAAGTCTATTTTCTCAAATATTTTGTAGTTGTGGCAGAGAAACACCAGATATATGTCTGAAGAGAAATACCATGGTTTTGCAGAATTATTCACAACAGTATACATATGGAACTGAACTTTTTATTAACAGATGAATAGGTTAAGAAATTCAGATAAAATATAAAGATTGTTTTTCAGCCTTAAAAGTAATGGAATCCTTCTGTTATGACAATACACAAAAGGCATTTTATTAATAATGATACCAGATGCAAAACGTCAAACTTTAATGATTTCAGTTATATAAATAATGTATAAAAGTTAATTATTTAGAAAGAATGGAAGGGTACATGATTGGAGTAAACAGAAATGGGAAAATGTTAGTCAAAAAGTACAAATTGTTGTTATGTCAAATGAATGAATCTAGGCATCTGATGCATGTCATAATAACTATAATTAATAATACTATTTATTTAGAAAGAGATTATATTTCAACTGAAAATACAAGAAAAGAAATAACCATGTGAGAGGATGGATATAATAATTTCTTTGGTTGTGATTATCATCCTTTACAAGTACATATGTGTACATATATAATTATATATATATGTATATATCTAGTTTATATAGAAATGCAAACATACATTAATACATAAACAGAGATATGTGATAAAATATTTCATATATCTCAAATATATCCATTTTATGTGAAAATAATAAAATAAATTGAAAATATATTCCAATTCTACACAAGCTTAGGCATATTCAAGGTGGTATGGCCATAGATTGTATGCTAAATTAATCTTAACTGATTATAGCTGATTCAAGTCTACTACTACCAAATGTATATTAAGGATTTGAACTAAAATTTTTGGCTTTAAAGAATCTGAGACTAGACAGGTCATGGGCCTCACTGAAAAACTACTACTATTATCATGATAAAGGAACATAGCAATAAAATGACTCATGCCGGGGCCACTCAGCAGAGTCGAACGGTTCTTGAGTAGGGCATGAGGATTAAAATTAATAAAATAAACACACAGCACAAAGGAAACTTTTTAGTCCAGACTCGACAGCCATGGCAAAAGGCAGGCTGCTGCAGCAAACAGTGCCAGCAAGCACCCTCAAGTCTCCGCCTCCAACTCTGTCTCCAGCCTTCTGACCACTTTATTATTTGAGGAGTTACTTTTTTGCCAGTAAAACATCTCAGAACAATAGGTTAATTTGCACAAGGAGCTAGAGGAAGAGGTGTGACCCTCACAAGCTATCCCACCTATTGTTACAAACAAAAGGAGATGGACTTGCAAGTTCTCTGCCATTAGTAAAGGCCTGCTAAAAGCCATCTCTCCACTGAGATTTAAATATCAAAGCCGGCCGCTTGGAGTCATGGCTCCCGACAGACTCATAATGACATATTGCTGTTTCTATACATTAGAAAATTGCTCAGTCCTCATCAGAGAAGCTTCTTGCAGAATATTAGAAATTAACAAAGTGGTCAACAACTCGGTAATGAACAAGAGTTAGAGACTTTGGAGCACTCAGTCATAAGTGGGATATGATTATTAAACCCTCCAATCAAGGCTGAGAGATGTATGTGGCAGAGGAGGCAGAAAGATTTAAATATCAGGTGAAGTAGATGACCCCAAGAAACAGTCTTCTGGATACAACAAGATTGATACAAATATGAAATCACTGGAATTATGACAACAGGCACAACACCAGCAGGGGTTCAAGGAAGTCAAAATCCTCACACTGTAAAGAAAAAAAAATGACCACAAAGTCTCACATATAACAAAAAAAGCTATTAGTAATTGACACCTATTGGAAAAGAGGAAAACAGTTTTCTCCAAAGGAAAGTCACTGTGCATGTCAACTACCCTCCAGAGCAGGTTTCATGCCCAGGAGTGGTTACCCAACACTAGGGTTTTGGATATAGTTAGTAGGCTGGTGACCTGTGCTATCTGTAAGGTCCGGTCACATCTGACTGTTGATTTTATGCCATTTGTGTTGACTTATTGATTCATTTTGCTTTGTTTTGACATTTTTTTTAATTTCATTTTGTTTTGTTTGTCTATTTTAATTTTCATTTGGGTTAGGTTGTGTTACCTTTTTGTTTTTTTCTATTGTTTTGTTTTTCAGAGAAATAACATGAAGTTGGGTGAGTAGGGAGGTGGGAAGGATCTGGGAGGTGTTGGGAGAGGAAAAAGAATATGATAAGTGTAGGTTTTCTATGACCATTAAGGCCAGCAGACTGTCGATACGCCAGAGGAAAGAAGAAATTCAGTTCAGAAAGATTCAGTGGCTCCTGTCGTTTCAAAGTTCTATTGTCTAGCCTCAGGCAGTTTATTTTAGGCATGTTTAAATGCAACAGAAATTTAAAGAAAAGTTTTTTTTTCCATTCTGTAATGCTGATTCATGTATTTGTATATATATATCTAATTATTAATGAAAACTATATATTGAGTACCACTTTCTATTTTTTGTTTAATATGAGTATTACTTTTAAATTAGACAGCTTTATATTAAATACATTAGGAGACAAAACAAAAAAGGCAAATTACACTTGATCTCCTCATTCTTAGGGAGTTATTAGATACAATAAAGAAAAAATAGAAGGATGTATAGGAAGAAAAAAACACTTCAAAGTAAAATATGGAGCTAAGTAAGAAGACAAGTTTGAAAATGATAGTGAAGTGTTATACAGACTGATCATAGCATCCTTATGAACAGAATCAGATGGGGAAAGGGCATCATTTAAACACCCTGAAAGTTAAAGTTTTAACTCTGCTATATGTGTAAGCTCACTGCCATCTGCCATCCAACGTGAAATTACACCATGACATACTGTCTGAATAATTCCAATGATACTTTCTGTGAAATCCTTTACAAAAATCAGTGTACTTCTGTCTCTTGTTCCATTTGCCAAAAAGTTTCTTATAAGTTAAATTATTGTCATCAGTTCCGAAGAATGAATTTTGATGTGTCTTAGTTTCTGTTAAACTCTTTTTACAGACAATTATGTATCCTTTATATTTTTATTAAAATAAAAATTGTCTGTCATCATTAGAGTGCATAAAGCAAAAAGACTACATGATTACTCACCACTTTCAAAGAAATAATTTCTTCGAAATAACATGGTACTCAAAACAAAGCAAATAAAACTGTCATCATTGTACTAAATTTAACTTGAAACAGTTATATCCCATTACATGTTAATAAAATTCTAATTATCATGTAAGTTTGGCTAAGAAGAAAGCTCACTTTAATCTCCTTCCCTTATTCTTAAAATTAACTACAAAGAAAAGCTATCGTTGGACTGAAGGAAATGTTCTGCACTTTGTGCTGATTATCAATAATAGTTAAAACACACTGGACTATTTTATTTGATTTTCCTGCCTACAATATTCTTTTTCTACTTAGCCATATGATGCTTGGTGTCCTACATTTATTTAGATCTTTGTTCATGTGTCTTACTCATGAAGACTATCCTTGACTACCTAACTAAAACAGCTACTGTCATAAATTGCATCACCTTCTACTTTCTAGCTGGCTTTCTTTCTCTTTTAAGCACTTACTATTAATGAGCTATAATTTATACACTTATTACTTCTTATTTGAATTTATTTCCAGACACAAACTATCTTCCCCAATATCCAAAGTACTATAAGATAAGGAAGAAGAACTCCATTAATACTTTTTGAGTAAAGCAGATTATTAAAAAAGAAAATGTAACCAACTGGTTTCCCATAGTAAGAGGAACAAGGACTCTGACAGGAACTCAATGACAGACTCTTTGACTTCCCCACCCCCCCAAGGGAGGAGCAGTCCTGCTAGGCCACAGAGGAGGACTTTGCAGCCAGCCTTGAAGATACCCGATAAAACAGGGTCAAATGAAAGGGGAGGAGGTCCTCCCCTATCAGTGGACTTAGAAAGGGGCAGGGAGGAGACCAGGGAAGGAGGGTGGGATTGGGAGGGAATAAGGGAGTGGGATACAGCTGGGATACAGAGTTAATAAAATGTAACTAATAATAAAAAATAAGTTAGATATGTTTTTAGATTAATAATAACTAACAATAAAAATAGAGCAATTTAACACTAAAAAAAGAAAATGTAATTCTGGGAGAAATTAAAATTAGAAATGTGCTAAGCATAGTGGCTCACATCTTTTTTATCTTCTATTATTATTTTTATTTATTTATTTATTATAATTTATTCACTTTGTATCCCAGCTCTATCGCCTCCCCTAGTCGTTCTCCCCTCCTTTCTGCCCCTAGCCTATAAGGTTTCATCAGGACTGGCTGCATTGTCTTCTTCACTGCCCTCATAAAGCTACACATTCTAAAGGGAGGTGATCAAAGAGCCAGTCACTGAGTTCATGTCAGAGACAGCCCTTGCTACCGTTACTAGAAAACCCACTTAGAGACTGAGCTGTCATGGGCTACAACTGAAAAGGACTTCTAAGATATTTCCAAGCATGGTCCTTGATTAGAGTATTGGTCTCTGCAAAGACCCCTGGGCAGAGATGTTTTGGTTCTGTTGGTCTCCTTGTGGAGCTCTTGTCCCCTCCAGGTCTTTCTATCCCCTGCTTCTTTCATAAGATTCCCTGCACTCTGCCCAAAGTTTGGTTATGAGTCTCAGCATCTGCTTCGACGCACTGCTGTGTAGGGTATTTCAGAGTCCCTCTGTGATAGGCTCCTGTCCTGTTCCTTTTATCTTCTGCTTCCAATGTCTGTTTCATTTGCCTTTCTGAATGAGGATTAAACATCTTCCTTAGGGTCCTTTTACTTGCCTTCTTCTGATTTGCCTTTCTGGATAGGAATTGAGCATTTTAGCAAGAGTCCTCCCTCTTGATTAGTTTCTTTAGGTGTACAGATTTTAGTAGGTTTATTCTATATTATATGTTTTATATCCACTTATAAGTGAGTATATACCTTGTGTGTTTTTCTGTTTCTAGCTTACCTCACTCAGGATATCTTTTCTAGTTCCATTCATTTGCTTGCAAATTTCATGATTTCCTTGTTTGTTTTTTCAATTCTTTATTTTTATTGTGTCTGTTTTTTATTTTTAATTTTTTATTTATTACAATTTATTCACTTTGTATCCCAGCTGTAACCCCTTACCTTTTCCCCCTCAATCTCACCCTCCTTCCCTCCATTTTCTCCTCCCATGCCCCTCCCCAAGTCCACTAATAGAGGAGATCCTCCTCCCCTTCATCTGACCCTAGCCTATCAGGTCTCATCAAGAATGGTTGCATTGTCTTGCCCTGTGGTCCAATAAGGTTGCCCATCCTTCAGGGAAAGGTGATCAAAGAGTCAGCCACTGAGTTAATGTCAGAGATAGCCCCTGTTCCCCTTATTAGGGAACCCACTTGGACACTGAGCTATCATCGGCTAAATCCTTGCAGGGATTTTAGGTTATCTCCATGAATGATCCTTGGTTGTAGTATCATCCTCAGAAAGGATCACTTGGCCCAGATTTTTTTGGTTGTTGTCCTTTTGGAGCTCTTGTCCCCTCCGGGTCTTACTATCTCCCCCTTCTTTCATAAGATTCCCTGCACTCTGCCCAAAGTTTGGCTATGTGTCTCAGCATTTGCTTTGATACCCTGCTGGGTAGAGTCTTTCAGAGGTGCTACCACAGAGGTGCTCTGTGGTAGACTCTTGTCCTGTTCCCTGTTTTCTCCCTCTTCCAATATCTATCGTATTTGCCTCTCTGAATGGAGATTGAGCATCTTACCCAGGGTCCTCCTTCTTGCTTAGCTTCTTTAGGTGTACAGATTTTAGTATGTTTTTCCTATATTATATGTCTAATATCCACTAATAAGTGAATATATACCATGTGTGTCTTTCTGCTTCAGGGATACCTTACTCAGGGTTATCTTTTCTAGTTCTATCCACATGTCTGTTTGTAAACTTAATTACTGATAGATACTATTTTTGAAAAGAGATGTTTAATGAATAAAGACTGAATTTTTATAAAGCTAACCAATTTGGATATACTTTAATACTGGCTGGATTTTAACATATTCATGATCTCTATTTATTAAAGATTAATAGCATAAATTTTAAAAACAGTGTACCTACCTGTATAAATAGAGATGGCCAAACAAAACAATGTAGATATTCAAAGATATTTTTGGTTCACAGTTACAGGTGAATTGTTCAATGCATTTAAGGTATCAAATTCTCTATTAACATAAGCATCCTCTTTAAGATCTATCCAAAATTTTGGAGCTGCTTCTCCAAAGAACTTTTTACATCCTCAATATATAATGAACAACCTTTTAGGAATGCATTTTATTTTTTAATTATTTTATTTCATCTTCTATGTGTACCATATATGTGCCTGGTGCCCTCAGAGACTGGAAGAAGGCATCAGAACCTCTCTAGATGTTGTTATAGGAAGTTGAGAGCTTGGCATTTAATTTTAATTAAGTATCCTGAGAATGGAAACCTGGAAAGAAGCTGTGGACTACAAAGCCTGATCAACTGATTAGATCTTCAATGATGTGGAAAGGTTTGAATGTTTTAAATTAAGAGAAAATTGGCCCTTTTAATAACCATTTATTGTCCCTCTCTCAGTGGTTGTCATCTTTGTGATCATTGAATAAATGCTTTGAAATGCATAAATAGAATCCAGGTTTCTACCTTTCAAAGTCTAATACTACCATCAGATAGAATCTAAGGTCCATAGCTGAGATTTCCCTGCTTTTCTGTAACTGACCTACCTAGTAATTCTATCAGTGTATATGGAAAAGTTTGTTTAGTTGTGTTTTTGTTGTTATTGTTTTGTTACAATAAAAGTTCATGGAACTCTTGCCATGTTGGAACATGAATCCATGTTTCTGAGCCATAGTCAATCATCCTTAGTTCTAGAATAAACAATTTCTTTTGCTCCTTTGAGATGACAGCTGTTTCTTTCATTAATAATTCTATTATGTGACATTTTAAAAAGAGTATTCTCTATTTGTAAGTCCTTCCCAGTACATTGGAAATTTCCATAAGGAAAAGATGTTAGGTTTATTTAACATTCGTCACATAATAATCACACAGGTTTCATAAGAAACATATTCAAGTCTCAGCTACAATGAAAATATGCTGATACCTGACGATCTAGAGCCTCTGGTTTGATGGCTGTGCAAAGAAGATGGTAAAGGAAAAACCTTAAGATAATCAGGGGCTTAAGTCTAGTAAATGGCTTATGAATAAAATAAGGATTTCAAAAATTTATATTCTCTGCCAAAGACAACAACAGGGAAAGATCACATCAGAGAGGCAATGTTGGTATAAGCCAGAAGCAACACATATGTGGTTATGGTTTTAGAGTGCAATATCATTCAGAAGGGTAAAAACTGATATAAAATGTAAGCGGCACTGTGTTATCAGTAAACCTAAGTGTTAGATTAAAGCTTAAGTCTTCTCTGGAGGTGACATCAAATTCTCATAAATACAGCACCTTGTAATACAGCGTCAAGAGCATGCTATATCAGAAATGTAGATGAACACATTTGTGTCTTTCCAGAATAACAGAATTATTGAATAACAATAAATTCAGAAGTTCTGGTAGTTTTAATGGGCATAAATTTGTCAGATGCTCTTGATTTTTTCTATTGTTTGTTTTCTTTATTCCTATTTCATTGATTTCCATCTAATTTTATTATTTCTTGCCATCAACTGAGTTTCGATTTGGTTTGATCTTGCCTTTTCATCTTTTTGCATTGCATCACTAGGCCATTTACTTATGCTTTTCTGATTTTTAAAATATGGACACTTATAGCTATAAATTTCCCCTCTTTTAATTTTTAATTTTTATATTAATTACAGTTTATTCACTTTGTATCCCAGCTGTATCTCCCTCCTTCATTCCCTCCCTCATCTCCTCCCATGCCCCTCTCCAAGTCCATTGATATAGGAAGTCCTCTCCTTCCATCTGACCCTAGCCTTTCAGATCTCATCAGGATTGGCTGCACTGTCTTTTATTAGTACTGACCCAAGGACACACAAGTTATTTTACTCAATTATTAATTACTAATATAAACTCTCATATATTAGATATTATATATCACAATACTGTGTATATGTGTGTGTGTGTGTGTAATTGCTACAAAAAGTTAAAGAGACAAGAAGTTTCAAAGAGACTCTGAAAGTCTCTAGCAGCCAAAGCTAGGAAACTGATAGAAATGCAAATATAATCTCTTTAAAGGTGAGATAAAGGAGCTGGAGATTTCTGAAAAGGCACAAATGCTATGTCTGGAGTCAGCCTGAGGGGTCAGAGTTGAGTTGAGCTGAAAACCCGACTCAATTATTATAGGTAAAAGGGCAAAAATGCAGATCCAGATGGGTAAAAAGGAGAATAGGCAGATAGCTATCTGAGCTGTTAACAGCTCAGACTAAGCCTAACTGAAGAACCTGGGGAAATCAAGATCTGTCTTCTTATTGGCCTCTTATACATTACTGGGTGGTCAAATATCAGGTCCATGTGAGTATGGTTATAATAGTGCTAGGATGATACCTCTCTGAGTGATCAAGAACAGGTAGTTGTGGAGCTCTGATGGAAGAGGTTAAAGTCAGTCATCTTTGTATAGCCATTTATTTGTGCTCAGACTATGATGAAAGACTACCTTTTCTCAGCAGAGTTCTAAAAGTCTCCTCTGATCTAGATGACCCCAGGTCTTGTAAAGAATGTCACATAGCCCTCAGGGTAGATTACAGGCCAGACCCTCTCTTGATAAGTAAACAACTCTAGCTAGGATTTCCTAGAAATGCCCCTCCCTGCTGCTGTTCTTAGTCTTCAGCAGCGACCTTCAGCTGTACTTGGAGATATTTCCCCTATCCAAAGGATGATTAAGTGCTATGTTCTCATTCTTGTGATAGGACCTTGCTACTGCAAGGAAAATGCAACAAAGTGTCATTACACATAAATCAAGTATCCTAATCCCCTACCCCAGTGAATCAAACACATTTACCTTTGAAATCCGATGCCCAAGGTTTATAAATCTCTGATTTCAAACAAACATGCTGGCTTGCTGTGTGATACCTCAGCCTTCTACCATAACTATCTGAGAGTCCTCATTTACCACCCCCACCCCCAACTACTCCCTACCCTCCAACCCCACCTGCACCCCTCTGGCCACTTCTCTCTGTCCTGCTGAGCCTGGGCCAGGGTCTTCCTCAACCTGGGCCTGGGCTGCAAGCCAACAAGGCATGAGATTCTGTCCTCAGCTCTGCTGTACTTATCACAGCAGCTCAACCAAGAGTTGTAACTCCTGTCTTTCAACTAAATCCTTGCCTATTCCTGATCACCTACTTACTCCCTTACTCTATCATCTCTGTTCTCTTCTATGGAACTTTACTGACCACTCTTTACCATGGCCACACACTAACCCCTGTCCATCTCCTACTAACATTGGGGACCAGGTCCTTCTCTCATCTTTTTCTCCTAAGTGATAGGGTCCTTTCAATGTGATTCTTGTGACCCTCACAGATGCTAAGCTTGAGGGCTTCCCTCACTGGATTCATCTATATTACCTCAAGCATTTTACCCCCCCACACACACACACCTCTTCAAGATAATTCTCCCTCCTATATATCAACTCCAACAGGACCCTGCTCCCTCAAGTTCCACAAGATGCCAAGATCAACCACCTTGCCTCTGGTTCCAGAGAAATGAGGCCTGGCTATAGAAGCTGTGTTTGACCCTAGTAGATTGGATATGTATTTTTCTTTCTTGCCCTCTTGCCCTCTTGCCAGGTAATCCCTACATATGGAGATTCGAGCTTCAACAACCATCATTGACAATAAACAATCTCTCCAAATAGGGTCAGAAAATTGTTCTAAGGGAGGCTGTCAGTTGCTGACTGAAATAACCATCACCCCACATCTATCCCTCCTCTCTTATTTGATAGAATTTTTGTTTGCTGCCTATTTGATCAAACAATTTTTTTTCCAAAAAATGGCCAGACAGATATGATGGCTGCCCATACTGGTCTTGCCAAATCCACACACCAGCACAGATGAATCTCCTTCACCTGTATAAAAGGACTCTCTGCTTATATATCCAAGGCCCTTGGGATCCCTGATGGGAAACAGACATCATTGGAAAACTCTACCATCACTACAAACCCAATTTAACAATAAGTACCATCCATATCCTGAGAAAATACTTCCCAATTACCATATCCCTGAGAATGGGAAAAGTAGAGAAGGTAATTAAACACTCCTCTAGGATCATTGCCTCTCTGACATCCCCACTCCTAAATAATACAAACCTGTCATTCATCTCCTACTTCAGACTCTGACCTTGTCCTACAGCTCCTTACTGTAACCCAACTGGGCCATTTTAAACCTTGCTGGCTATGTGTGCCACCTGGGACCAACTCAGAACTACTGCTGACAGCTTCTCCGGAGACTCTGTCAAGTAACCTTACTTCACCATTCACTAACTGCCCTGACTCTGATGTTGCCATAACCCCCTGCCTTTTTCATATTACCCTCTTTGGCTTGGCAAGCTGTTTCAAGGCATCTGGGACACACTCTGTATGAATGCGAAATTCCTTAGACTGTAATAAAACTATAATCCTTGATACCTAATCTCAACCCCAATGCCCTACTGCTAATAATACCTCTCTTCTTTGGGATACTCAGGTCTATCATAGTCTGCCTGCTGGTTGGTCAGGAGTTTGCATGCTGGTGGTCCTCTTGCCCAAGCTGGGGGTGATAAAAGAAAAGGAGCCCCTACCAATCCCGGTCATGGACTCAATAGCTGCCCAGCAGGATAAGACCGCAATTCAAATCTTGTCCATCTTGGCTGTTGCAGGAATCACAGCAGCTGTGGGGACAAGGGACAGCAGGACTACCCAATTCACTAACTTTGTATTATCAGCTTTCTTCAGGTTTATCCAGGACCTCCTGCAAGTGGCTCAGACAACACTAACTCTCCAAGAACAGATGGACTCACTGGGAGCAGCAGAACTTCAAAACTGAGGAGGACTGGATCTCCTCACAGCTAAAGAAGGTGGCCTTTGCATCTTCTTCCAGGAGGAATGCTGTTTTTATGTCAACCAGTTGGGTATAGTAAAAGACAAAATCCAACAACTCCAGACAAATCTACAAAAGCAAAGGGAAGAGCTCGAGGCCTCTAGCTCTTGGGCGTTCGAGAACCCCATATGGAAATGGATTATGCCCTTCCTCACATCTCTTCTGCTTGTCTTTCTGCTTTTGCTTTTTGTACCCTGCATTATTAACTTCTTCTCTACACTCCTCCAACAAATGCAGAAATTCTCTAACCAAACTATTGATCAGTTACTATTACAGGATTATCAACCTCTGCCCACAGAACCAGATCACAATGACCTTCCAATCAACCCTGATGGTGGGGACCAGCTATACCCTGAGAATGACAGCACCCTTAATCGACAGGAGGTAGCTTGAAGAGCAAAGGTCACTCCTCTGCCCTTCCCACCATCAACCCCTTCCTAGTTCCTCACTTTTTAATAAAACAAAAAGGGAGGAATTTGGAGGTCTATAAAAAGATGTCTCTACAGCCAGCCCCAAGGGACCTGACAAATTGGATATCAGGCATCTGTGAGGCCGCTGATGGACCAACTGCACACCACCTGAAACCACCTGCACATGCTCTGGGTAACCTTAGAAGAGAACTTGCACCACCTGACCTTTCTCTCTTTCCTGCCCTGCCCAGAGATGGTCTCTGTGATCCCCCCCCTTCCTCTAATAAAACCTCCCACATGGAACCAGTCATGTGGAATGATTTGTGAACCTGTCATGTAACTTTACTGCACAATCCCAACAGTTTCCCTTTCCTCTATTCCTCCTAGTTACTCCCTACCTCCTCTTGCATCATGATCCATCCCTATTCTGTCTCTCATTAGAAAACAAACAGGCTCATAAGAAATTATAATAAAATAAAATAAAATAAAATAAAATAAAATAAAATGAAATGAAATAAAATAAAATAAATAAAAAAATAAAATAAAGCAAGTGTAAGAACCTTGCAATCAGCTTAAAACAACCCCAAAACAACTTCCCAGCACAGAGAAGATTTATTTGCCCCAGAGTAACAAAGGGCAGGAAATAAGAGGCAAGCACAAGAGATAGAAAATGGGAAGAGAAGAACTGATGAAGGGATATTTGTCTGGGGTGGAGGGTGGGATCCAACAATGAACTGCCTCTTGATAGAAAAGAAGTAGACATGGCCCCTAGGCAAATGGTAGATTATAGGTAAAATGGGAAACCTCTTCTTAGGATGATATGTTGAATTTTGATTGGCCATGTTGATTAAAGTGGCCAAAAGGGGTTCCACAATAAGACCAATAGAGCCAACTAACAGGACCCAAAAGAGCTTGTGGAGACTGAAGTACAAACCAAGGACCATTTATACTGGACCTAGGCTCCCTACACAGAGGAAACAAATGAGAAGCTCAGGGTTCCTATGGGTTCCCTAGTAAGGAGAGCCAGGGATGACTCTGAAATGGACTGTTGCCTGCTTTTTCATCACTCCTCTTATGGTGTGACTGCCTCTCCAAGACTCATAAGAAGAGGATGAACTCAGTCCTGATTCCATTGATGAGCTGGGGTGGGTGGAGTAAAGGGTCTCCCCTTTCCTGAGGAAGAGAGAAGGAAGAATGAAGAAAGAGAGAGAAAGAGGGACTGAGAAAAGAGGAAGGAGGGGACTAATTTTGGTTTGTAAAGTAAATAAATAATTTAACCAATTAAAATGGGGGCTTCGATTGCTGGGCCTTGGTAGTCACCCTCAAGAGGAGAACTTGGCCAAATAAGGGAATAGACGTTGGGAGCTAGCTTTAGGAATGCAATCTCATGGTTTTTAGCAAGGCAGAAGGAGTCTGGGAGAAGGACAAAACCTGCCAGAGCCATGTTTGCCATATTAGGGCTGTTTAGTTTCCTTCAACAAAAACTAATACATTTGAGAAAACAAGCAGAAGAAAAAGAGTTCAAGAAAAGTTAAAAACATCAACAATAAAACAACCCTGTAGACTCAGAGACCTATTTTTTCGCACATTTAGGACTACCATAAAAAAGCACTAAACTGGAAATTATAGTATATATGCAAAAGACCTGTAGAGTAAAATTAGAGTAGAAAAAATATAAATAAAATAAAATAGGGTAAACAAAAATGAAAGGAAAAGCTTTGACTTGACATCATGAGACAAGGAACCTCCAAAGATGCCACTGAGTTCATTTTCTTTTGGCCATATACCCTACCCTGAAGTGTGGTTTGTTTCCCCATTGAAACTTCCTTGGGGAAAACTAAATTTTTATTTGCACATGTTTATCAATTAGAGATTGGTTCTAAGCTATAAATAGGAACATGCATCCACTTTTTTCACCTCTAAGACCTCATCTGGTGCAGATTCTTGCAGGGCCTGTAAATGCTACTTCTGTCTTTGTGAGTTCAAATGTATATTCATCTTGTTGATTTAGAGGTCCTTGTTTACTTAGTGTCCTCCATCTATGATGGCCATGGACTAAACTTCTGAAACTGAAAGCCATCCTCAATCCACTCTGGCTCTTGCACTCTTTTGGCCTTCTCTTCTGCAGGATTCTCTGAACCCTGAAGGGAGAAATTTGATGTAACTCTTCGATTTAGAGGTGGATGTTCCAAGGTCTCTCACTCTCTCCATAATATCTGACTGTGGGTCTCTCTGTTTATTCTCATATGCTACAAGACAAAGCTTTAATGGCTAAACAAGGTAATTATATATGAGTATAGCAGAATGTCATTAGGAGTCATTTTATTGTTACTTTTTTAAAAATAATAGTATTTGGTTTTGCCCTAGGTCCCTGGGCCATCTAGTCTGAGGCTTTTGGTTACCCAAGCAGCTTTGAATATGGGTTCCATCTTCTGGAGTGGGTTTTAAGACATATCAGATATTGCTGGTTACTCTCACAACCTTTGTGCCACCATTGCACTAGCAATATCTTGAAGACAGGACACCATTTTAGATAAAAAGGATTTGTGGCTGGGTTGGTGTTTACTTTCTACTTTGTTAGCATGAACATTAATCTAGGGATGGAGGCTCCATGTAGGCACCAGCATTACTTTTCCATGTTTAATCAGTTGTGTAGGTGTTGTCTTCAGCCACAGGGCCTTGCTGTCACTTTGTGGAGAGCAACCTATTATCTAGACAATAGCATGCATTATTTGGATGTTCCCATGGTACTCCTTTGGCTAACAACTCAATTAGATGCAACTCAACCTGGTACCGGAAGTTTCATTTGATTACAAGA
The DNA here is from genome assembly GCF_907164565.1 of Psammomys obesus. NCBI lineage: Eukaryota > Metazoa > Chordata > Mammalia > Rodentia > Muridae > Psammomys > Psammomys obesus. The sequence continues at coordinate 1,718,540 of NW_026591872.1, read as the reverse complement.
GATGTTCAGGTGGGGTTTTGTGTCTCCCATTATTTGTCTATTCCCTTACATTGCCTTCATATATGTATTTTAAAAGCTTCTAATGTAATAGGTTTTGATAGAACTCCTCAAATGACCCTTATTTTTTTTTTTAGCTTTCTTTCCTGTGTTCCCCTCTCTTTCCTCCACTCCCAGTTTGGTTCTCCCATTTACAGTCTCTCCCTCACCTGCCCCCAATCCTTCCATAGCTATCTATTCTACTTCTTTTTCCTAGGGAGCTCTATTTGTCTCCCTACTAGATGACTATTCTGCACCCAAATGTGTTTCTAATTTCATTTTTATTACTGTGATAAGAAATCAAAAACAACTGAGCAAAAACAACGAAAACCTTAGGGAGCAAGGAGAGTTATTTTTACTCAGTGTTCCACAGGTACAGAGTCCATCGCAGCAGACATGGCTGCAGAAAAGCTGGCTGATATAGCATATACTCACCCAGGAAGCAGAATGAGTTCAAAAAGTAAAGCCAAACAATAAAATCTCAAAGCCAGACCCCTACCAAGTGAGTATTTTCTCCAGCAATGTCCTACCTTCGAAGGGTTACATAACCCTTCCCCACAAAAGAGCCACCTAATTGGGAACCAACTGTTCAAATACCTGAGCCTACTTGGGACATTTCTTCTTTAAACTGCAAGAGCATCAATATATTAGTAGGGAACAAAGAACTTTAAAATGTTCAGAAAGAACAAATCAAATTTCTCAAATAATAACGTATAATTAAAATTATAAAAGTAAGTCTTTGTGCAGTGTAAATAAAGAAGATATATTTAGTAAACTGGAAACTAAGAAATAGCACGTGAAAGAGCAGAAAAAAGATCAAAAGTATACAAATATCCAGAAATATGGATGATATGGTAGTAAAAGAAGAACAGAGAGAGTAGGGAAGAAAGAATACTAAAAAAGATGAAAGGTATGGATTCTGCAGAATTGTTAAAGAAATGAATCTCAAAATGTAGCAAGCATAATCAAGAAATATAAATCTGTACTGAGGCTTAGTAACATAAAACTGCAAATTAGCAAGGACAGTGACAACAAACCCTCAAAAACATTAGTAATGATAGCTATAATATAGAGTAATAATATCTAATATTACTGAAATAAAATAAGGTTTAGAAGAGCGGAACAGATAACTCAGTGGTTAAACACTAATTGCTGTTTAAAAAAAACTGTTTTTGTATTTACTTATTTTGTGTGTATCCCTGTCTTGCCTGCATGTATGGATGTGTATCACATGATCACATGTATTCTTGGTGCCCATGAAAGCCAGAGGAGGGCATAAGTTCCTATGGAGCTAGACTTATGGGTGGTTGTGAGCCACAATGTGGGTGCTGGGAACTAAAACTGGGTCTTGATAAGAGCAGTAGCACCCTTAATCATAAAACTCCCTCTCCAGCCATTTACTGTCCTTGCATTAAAAAATATATTTAAAAAGATTTGGAGATATAAGAAAAATGTACTTAGTATATTCCATCTTACTTTTGAAGATTGTTCATTCCACAGTGAACACTTACTGAGAATGTGCCACAATAATAGAATGATAGAAAACAATGATATATTGGCCTACTGAAACTAGAGTCAGCAGGTCTATAATTTCACAGGAAAGGGTGGATGAGTGTCACCCATGGCTAATGATCCATGTTTATAAGCAGAGGAGCTAAAAAAAAAAAGACTACAGTGCCCTGCTGATCAAAAGAAATAGTAACATTCTTGGGAATTCAGTGAAATAGTAACAGCTGTACTTAACTGTGAGATATTTTTCTTTTCTGAAAGTATCTTCTGCTTTAGATGGCTAGCCTGAGACTCTAGGATACAGTGATTATACCTTTAAACTAAAATCAGCAAGGTAAAGAGAAAGAACAAGCTAGAAATCTGTTCTTCTCTCCTATCATTAATTGATTAATTGGTACAATAAATACAATCATTTGCAAAGGCCAAGGAACTATTGAGAAAAAAACAGATTACTAATTCTAAATAAGTGTAGACAAATTACCACCCAATGAAGGGCATACAAGGAGAAAGTGAAACTTGAGACTCATTAAAAAATAAGAGTTCAAAGATAGGCACTGTATGAAAAACTATTTTGGGAAGATGGTTGTTGCTAATTTCATGAAGCATCCCAGTACTCCTCTTAAGTTACTTGTGAGCTTCAGCTGGAAACCTACAAAAAAAAAAAAAAAAAAAAAAAAAAGGAAAAGATTAAAAGGTTTCTTACCTGATCTTCCAAGGGAGAAAGCTGAGATTTCTGAGATTTTGGAAAAGCCAGGAGAGCCTATAATCCTTGCCGTTTCCTAAAGCAATTGTTTTTTTCTTTTCTTTTCTTTTCTTTTTTTTTTTGGCTTATCGTAAGATACCACAAATATATAGATGGTAGTATGCTAATGCCTCACTTATCAAACTAGTTTCCTTTTCTCATCTCTTTCTATTCCTGTGTATACCCAGTGGAATAAGGCAAATTTCAAACTATGTAAATAAGCAACTTCATATTAAAGTGCTTGCCAGCAGTAGCATCCTAAAATTCTATTCCACTGTTCTTCTGAACATAATGGTTCAGACATCAGAATCTAAATCTTACTGCTTGGTTTTGAATCCCAACCCATACTACCTGGTATGTATGTGACACAGAACACGCTACTTAAACTCCCTGTCTCTGAGTATGTTTCATTTTCTTTATATAAAAGAGCAAAACAAGGTTTCTATGAAAGATTAAATTTGATACATAAACTGCATTACACATACTAAATAGTCTGTGTGCAAATCATTTATTAAGTATTCTATATGAAATCCAAGATGGCTGCAATGACCACACAGGATATCTGAGCATCAGCTTGGCAGTGAGAGCAGGGTGACCAGCAGGTTGCACTGTAGTCCCGAAACCCCTATGTCTGTGTTTTTCAGGTGAGAGGAGAATCCATGGGGATACTCTAAGGTCCATTTTCAGACCACACTGCTAATACCTGGAAAATATCCTGGGTTCCTGCCCTACATTGCTGCAGCCCTAGGCCACCTATACAAACCTACCATCTGTGGATACCCTCTTGTGACCAGCAGCACCCATGTAGTGTGCACAGCTTCTACCTCACAGCCTTAGGCCACCACATGAACAAACCATCTGTGGATGCCTTTCTCAGACCTGAAAGATCTCTAGGCTCTGTCCTCTCAGCCCTAGGCTACCTGTCCAAACCCACCATCTGTGGATACCTTCCTCAGACCTGGAAGCTCTCTAGGCTCTGTTCTCCCAGCCCTAGGCCACCCACCCAAACCCACCATCGGCGGACCACCATCTCCCTGGGACCAGCACCTGGTGGCTCAGACCTTGGGCTCTTATTCTCACTGCCTGTGGAGTGAATACATTTGTGTACTGAGGGTGAGGCTCCCAACCCAGGTACTTTCACAGTCCTGTAGACACATTCTGGGTACTAGCAGATTCCTGATTCCAAACCTAGGAGACCACTCTCAACATCCTGTAGACACCTTCCTGATGTCAGCGGCTAGTGATGCTCACTCAGTGTAAGGGATACATTTTGGTACTGTCAGGGAGGCACAGCTCCATTCTGCCTACTCTCCTCCTTCCTGACTCACCTAGATCAGAACCAGGCAGTACAGCACAGACATTGAAGGCAGCAGAGATGAGCTAGGCATGGGACCCAGGTTCCATTCTCCACAATCTTAAGTAAGCCTTTTGGGCACTGGGGTAACTCTAGGCACAGAGATCTATCAGCCAGTGCCCCATCAGTATGGATCACCTAAGCCAGAAACAGTGAGAAAAACAGAGACAGAGAACCCAGAAGAGCTGAGCTAGGCACCTGACCCAAGTTCTGTTATCCTCCTACCCAAGGAAGCCTGTGGGACACCAGAGCAGCTCTTGGCTCAGAGATTTTTCTGCTTGATCCCCAGCAGCCTAGACTACCTTGGTTGGAAATGATGAGGCCAGTTCAGCCAGGGAACCAAGTAGAGCTTAAGCAGGCATGAGATCCAAATCCCATCATCCACCATATTAAGAAAACCTATGAAACTCTGGAACAACACTAGGCTCAGAAATCTTTCAACCTGTGCCCCAGCTACATGGTTACCTGTGTCACAAACACTGAACAATCATAGACAGTGAATCTGAAGAGACTACACAAGATTCCAAAGACAGGTAGATCTAGTCTGCAGTACAGGCTCCAGGAAATATCAGTCAAGGCTACAGACAACCAGATGGCTTGAGGATGGCATAAGAATACAGGCAACAAGACCCAGGACATCATGGCTTCAAAAGAATTTCAAAAAAAAAAATTAATGGATACTCTATTAGAGCTGAAACAGAGGAAAATGATCTTAAAACTATAATTATGCAGTTATTTGAGGCACATAAAGAAGAAATGAATAAAAATAATAGAGGCCATCATCGACAGACAGGAATCCACAATCAAACAGGTGAAGAAAATGAATAAAATCTTCAAAGACATGAAAATGAAATTAGATTCAATAAAGAAAGGACAAACAGACAAAACCCTGGAGTTGGAGAAGTTAAAGAAATCAAGAACCACAAAGGTAAGCATCACCAACAGAATATAGGAGATGGAAGAGAGAATCTCAGGTGGTGAAGATTCAGTTGCAGAAATAAATACATCTCTCAAAGAAAACATAAAAACAGAAAAGTTCCAGATACAAAACATCCAAGAAGTCAAGGGCACCATGAAAAGAGCAAATTTAAGAATAATAGGAATAGATGAAAAAGAAGATTCTAGGCTCCAAAGTCCAGAAAATATTTTTTAGAAAAATCACAGAAGAAAATTTCCTTGTGGAGTTCCAGATCCTTCCAGGTCTTTCTGTATCCCCCTTCTTTCATAAGATTCCCCGCACTCTGCCCAAAGTTTAGCTATTAGTCTCAACATCCGCTTTAATTCCCTGCTGAGAAGAGCCTTTCAGAGGCCCTATGTGGTAGGCTCCTATCTTGTTTCTTATTTTCACCTTCTTCCAATGTTTATCTCATTTGTCTTTCTGAATGAAGATTGATGATCTTAGCCAGGGTCCTCCTTCTTGCTTATGAGAGAACAGGGAGATAAAAAGACCTGGAATGGTCTGGAGCTCCACAAGGAGAACAACAGAACTAAAAAATCTGGGCCTAGGGGTCTTTTCTGAAACTGATACTCCAACCAAGGACCATTCATAGAAATAACCTGGACCCCCTGCACAGAGGTAGTCTGTGGCAGCTATGTCTCCAAAAGGGCTCCCTAATAAGGGGAGCAAGAGCTGTCTCTGACATGATCTCAGTTGCTGGCTCTTTGATCACCTCTCCCTGAGGGGAGAGCAGCCTGAACAAGCCACAGAAGAAGACTATGAAAGACAGTCCTGATAAGACCTGATAGGCTAGGGCCAGATGGAAGGGAAGTTAATCCACTATCATTGGACTGGGGAAGGGACATGGGAGGAGATAGGGAGGGAGGGAGAGCTAAATTGAGAGGGAAGGAGGATGGGACTACAACTGGGATACCAAGTGAATAAATTGTAATAAATTTAAAAATTATGTTAAAAAAAGAAAATTTCCCAACCTTACAATAGAGATGCCCTTAAACGTACAAGTGGCTTACAGAACACCAAATAGAGTAGACCAGAAAAGGAACTCCTCCCAACACATAATAATCAAACCCCTAAATCTACAGAACAAAGAAAAATATTAAAAATGGCAAAGGAAAAGTTCAAGTAACATATAAAGTTAGACCTATCAGAATCATACCAGACTTCTCAACAGAGACTATGAAAGCCAGAAGGGTCTGGGAATATATCATGCAGACATTAAGAGACCACAGATGCCAACCCAGATACTATACCCAGCAAAGCTTTCAATCAACATAGATGGAGAAAACAAAATATTCCATGTCATAACTAAATTTAGACAATATATACTCAGCAACACAGACCTACAGAAGATGCTAGAAAGAAAATTCCAACCCATTGAGATCAACTACACCCAAGAAAACACAGGATAAATACACCAGAAGAAAGCAGAAGAAAACAAGCATACAAACACACAATCAACACCAACTCCACAATAAAAGGAACTAACCAGCATTGGTCACTAATATCTATTAACAAATGTTCTCAACTCTATAATAAAAAAAACACAGACTAACAGAGTGGTTGCGGAAACAGGATCCAACATTTGGTGCATTCAAGAAGCACACCTCTGCAGTAAAGGTAGACACCACCTCAGAATTGAGGACTGGAAAAAGGTTTTCAAAGCAAATAGACCTAAGAAGCAAGCTGTAGTAGCCATCCTAATATCTAATAATATAGACTTTCATCCAAAACTAATCCAAAAACATGGACAGGGACACTTCATTCTCATCAAAGAAAAAAATCCAACAGAAGACACCTCAGTTCTGAACATCTATACCCCAAACACAAAGGCACTCACATTTGTAGAAGAAACATTAAATAAAATAAAGTACACATTGATCTCAACACCTTAATAGCTGGAGATTTCAAGACCCCACTCTCATGAAGGAACAGATCATTGAGAAGAAGCTAAACAGAGATAATAACACTTACAGAGGTTTTAAATAAAATGGACCTAATAGATGTCTACAGTACTTTTTTACCCAAACACAAAAGAGTACACCTCAACACCCCATGGAACCTTCTCAAACATTGACCATAGAGTTGGGCACAAAGCAAGCCTCAAAAGATAGAAGAAATTTGAAATAATTCCTTGTTTTCTATTGGACCACCATGGTCTACAATTAGACCTCAACAATAACAGAAATAACAAAAAGCCTATACACTCATGGAAACTGAACATCTCTCTACTCAATGACAACTGGATCAGGGAGGAAATAAAGAAAGAATTAAAGACTTCCTAGAATTCAATAAAAATGAAAGTACAACTTACCCTAACTTATGGGACATAATGAAAGCAGAGCTAAGAGGAAAGTTCATAGTACTAAGTGCCTTCATAAAGAAATATAAGGCACATCTCCTGGGGAAAAGGTGCAGCCTTGCCAGGCCATAGAGAAAGATGATGCAGCCAACCCTGATGAGACCTGATAGGCTAGGGTCAGAGAGAAGGGGAGGAGGTCCTCCCCTATAGGTGGACTAGGGGGCAGGCATAGGGGGATAAGATGGAGAGTGGGTGGAACTGGGAGGAGGGGAGGGCTACAGCTGGGTTACAAAGTGAATAAATTGTAATAAATAATAATAAAGAAAAAAGTAATTTTACCAAATAGATTTTTTTTCTAATCATTACATTACTAATACTAATGAGAATTCTTATTTGGGTGCCTTATTGCTTCCTTGGCATATGTCAAATGTCCAGTCTCTTTCAGCTGTTATGGGTTAATCATTTCAAATCCCAATGGTATATACTCAGTTTCAATTTTCTGTTCTTTCCTGAACCTTAAACACACCACCTTCAGGCAAGTAAGGATTAAGGCTACAGTGTTTACAATGAAATGTGGAAATATTGATTGAACTTTACTTGTTGTTGTGCCCAGATCTTGGAGACCCCAAAAAGACCACCAAGGAGCCAATTCTGATGCAAATGCACTAGGGTTGTTTTATTCAACCTCAATCAGAGGCTCACAACCATAATTGACAGAGTGGATCGGTATTGAGAGCACCAAGCTCCAAATCAGCAGTGTTTTTATTGGGGTTACAGAAAGGTTCAGGGAACTCCAGCTTGGCCGTTCTATGATTGATTGTCACTTAGTAAATATTGGGTGATAAAATTTGATTGATTGTGTCCTGTGGGCCAAACCATAATTGTTTTACTCAACCTATTGTAAAGAAAATGTGGGTAAACTCCAGGTATTCACTGATTAGCCATTACTAGTGGTGATGGTTAAATATTACCAGAGGATGAGGAAGAGAATACAGTTAACAGTAAGGCCATTTCGTGGGTCATGTGAAAACCTACTACAGTAGAAGCCTCTTAAAATATATACATATGTGAAAGAAATATAAATGGAATTAACAAATAATATGGGAGACATAGACCTAACTAGACATCTCTCACCACAAAACATACCAAGAATGGATTATATCTCATTGAGTAGCTGGCTAAAGAGGCCTCATGAAAACCCCCAGACAAACTAGGCTATTGCTAGGGCTATTGGTTGCTTTCCACAAGCTGATGGTAAGGCCCTATTGGTGAAGACAACATCTACACATCTAATTGAACACAAAGAAGTCAAGGTGGTGCCTACCTAGAGCCTTCAACTTTACTGACAAGTGCTTATGGCTGGAAGGTATTCTGCATGCTAGCAGAAGAGAAAGGTAAACACCAACCCACCTATTAACCCTTCAATCTACAATGGTGATCTGCCTCCATGATACTCCAGTACAATAGCGACATAATGCTTGTCAGAGAAACCCACAAATACCTGATTTGATTTAAGGTCCAATCCATGAGATGAATCCCATTCCTGACATTGCTCAGGTATACAAGAATCTAAAACCAAATACTATTGTTCTGCCAAAGTAACAACAATATTCTGCTATATTCATAAGTCAGTGTTTTATTTTCAGCTATCATCAGAGAAGTTTCCTCATAACTAACTGGACAATGTTCAGAGAGTGAGAGAACTTGGAACTTTCAGTTTTAAAAGGGATGTCTCCATCAAACCTTTCCCCTAAGCGTTCACGGCATTCTGTGCAAGACATGACAGAATGATTATAAGAGCCAGTGGAGATGGAACACACTAAGGAAACAGTCTTCTACAGAAAACAGGGCTGAAACACATAAGAACTTACAAACACTGTGACAGAATGCATAGGCCTAAGATAGCTGGGGAACTAAAGCTGAGATGGGAAGTGGACAAAAGTCCTCATCCCTAATTCAGAAGATATCACAAATTGACAACTTCTTGCACTGGAGTCTCACTTTGTATATAAAACCACACTTAAGGCCAGTTGTAATTCCCAGCAGTAAATGGCCAACATAAAACAAACTCAATGTATTTTTAGAGGATTTTTGTCTCATAATGCTTTATTTGGGCAATTTTTGTTTCTTATCTTACAGGTTTTTTGCTTATATGCTTTCTGATATTGTGTTTTTATGGGATTTCTATATGTATAAGTGTATCTTTGGGTCTGTATGTGTTTCTTGTGCATTTAATTTGGCTCTTTTCTTTTTGTTTGTTTTGCCCAATTCTAGTTTGTTTGTCTTTTAGTTTCTAGTTTATAGTAAGGAGCGAGAGAAAGAAGAGTGTGAATTCGGGTAAGTAGGAGTTGGGAAGGTTCTGAGAGTGGTTGGGGGAGAGGAAACTATGATCAAAATATATTGTATGTAAAATTAATTTTCAATTAAAATTAAAATATAATAAGAATGGTTATTATGAATTATTTATACAATAAATTTAATTTATTTCATACTGTGACTTCTTTTTATGTCCCTTTGTGTATTTAATATAGTTGCTATCATTTTTATGATATTGATATTTTGAAGAATATGGACTTATTTTTCCATATTCTAAATTTTTATTTTTTTCCTTGTGCTATTATAAAAGTTATACCTTATTTCCTATACTTATTATAGAATTACTATCTGGATGTCTGAGTAAATTCTGATTCAATATTTCATAATAAGAATATTTCCTAATGGATGGTTTTGTGTATGCATAATAATCCCTGTTATTCTATTATTAATAATAGCGTGTGATTAAAATAGTGAACACCAACAATTTCTTAATAAAGGAATATTGTCCCCTTTCTCAACTTCTCAACTTCACATTTCCTGTTAGGTAGTATTTTTATGTTACTTGGGAAAGAACTTTAACAATACAAGATTTTACTTTAAAACCTATTGTTTCCAGAAGCAATTTGTATTCTTTGTATCAATTGCTTGCACTGGGACTTACAAAAGAATACTTTTGTGAATCTGTTAGTCTACCATAATTATAGGCTTAAGCTGTTTGGTTCTTTATATCTGAGAGAGAGAGAGAGAGAGAGAGAGAGAGAGAGAGAGAGAGAGAGAAAGTTTGGGTATTTGTGTGCATTTCTTAACATTATATTGATAAAGATCAAACAACTAAGCTTTATTTGGGCATTACAAAGTCTAGGCAAACACCTACCACTAATCTACACTTTCAGCTTCCCCTTAATACCAAAAGCATTTTAAAGGTATGTAAAAATCATATTTTTCCCTATAATATCCAGTAAAGTGGAAAAAAGTGATTTAAGAATTGGGGTTAGCATTTGGAACAGTATCCTTGAGTGAGCAAGGTAAGATTTAATGCAAGATAGAACAGATTGGTCTCTTATAGGATCAAGAATAATTTTTTCTATATCACCAGAACCAAAACAGTTTTTAAAAGACATGTATAATTGAATAAAAATATTAATATTTTATAGTTAGCTGTCACAGTTTAGGACATGAAGTTATCACTGAAAGTTCAGTTTGGGAAATAAGATTGCTTAGCTTATTTCATAAAAATAATCTTGAGGTTACAAGAAAAAATGCTTAAGTTCAAGAACCTGCACACACAAAAAACTAATTACACATGGGCATGACAGTCTAATTGTAATTTCAGCCCTTCAAGGTAGAGACAGGATATCCATGCAAAAGATGAAAAGATGGCTTATTAGTCTAGTGCAATCCAAACCTTGGAGTTCTAGATTTTATTGAGATCTTGCCTCAATGATAAGGTAGAAAACCCACTGAGGAATATTTCTTGTATAAACTTCTGCAGTATAAATCTGTGTTCACACACACACACATGCCCACAAGTACATGTACACATAGAAATATATGTACCACACATAGACAAACCTCGAAGAAGGTAAAAGTATATAGAAGCTAGTATAAAAAAAGCCGAGGGATTGGTTACTAAAGATTACTATAAAAGTTAACATTAAATTAAGGATTATCATTATTTTCTAAGAAATTAACCTAGATGCAAAATAAATACATAATTTTTAGAATCTCAAAATAAAAGGGTCCCAATATTCTCAATAAAAATAATTTGGTAAGTAAGAGGTGTATACAAAATATGTAGAAATAGATTAGAAATGGCATTTTATGAGAAATACAGTATTTGTGTGTAACCACTTGGATCTTACTCATGAAGGTGTCAAGTCCCATAAAGAAGTCAGTGGATATCAAAGAGACCTGACAGAGACTCATAGACCAAGAAGAAAGTAGTCTTACCTCAACAATGCAGGTTTTTTATTTCATGTTCGTTTTGAGTCAGTGCAGAGCAATGGAGGAACCTAACTCTAAAACAACAGAGTTTATCTTGATTAGTCACAAGATGCTAAGATTAAAAAGTCAGTTTACATAATTCATGGAAATATCTTGAAGTATTGCTTCATGATCATTTCAAATCCTTCAGACTTCAAAATCCTAAAATTCTAAGACATTAAATGCTCATAAAAGCTATAAAACTGCTTCTTTTCTAGTAATCCCAATTCAAATATTTCAATTATAGTCAGTACCTTGCTTATATAAGTATCAAAATATGACCCTTTTCACTACCAGAATGCACCATGACTTAGGGATAAGGTGACTTTCTAAGGTGCAAGGTAATTCACAGAAGAAAGTGAAGATTAATTTTGAATTTAAAAGCCCTGCTAGATACTTCTGATTTTGATTTCCAAGTATCAGTTACAAAGTCTTTGTAAATATCCATAACACCACCAGGAATAAATTCAAATATTTATTCCCAAATTAGGACTTTATAGGAGAGAAAAAATTGTTCTAATTGGCTTAACAGTAATATATGATGAGAATAACCATTTATCCTTAAAAGGATAGGTTATGTTTGTTTATTGTGATTAATCAGATCAAATTGAGTTCAAAATATTCCTAGTGAGAGATGAAACTATTCTTTACTAATTACTTTCTTTAGGATATTTTTTCTTATATTATTAGTTAATAATAACATTTCCTATTTCATTTTTCAAAACATTAAGCATAATGAATTCCCAATAAAATTATGAGCAATTAAGAAAGGACCTAGGCATTGGAAGATTAATTTTGTGCCTCTGCATAATTTTCTAAATGACCAGACATATTTTATCTATAAAATTATATTTTTATTATATCTCAAACCCATAAAGCATTAATAAGAATTTGAAAACATAAAAGGCACAATTGTTTAGCCAATATTATAAGACATATATAAAATAGCATAGCATAACTTTAAGACTTTTTGAGAGTGGTAGTGACAACATCCAAACACTGAATAGTGTGATCCTTCAGATTAATTGTAAACTTGGCACTGGGGAGGCATACCTTCTCTGCATCTCTGAGGCATTCTTTCCACAGATAAATCCTTTATCAGGCAGGGCAGAAGGGAAGGTGAGAAGAGGGGAGTAAAAGTGGCTGCTTTTTGACTTGGGCAGGAAAACAGTAGAAAATGACCTTGCTGGTGTATTTTTTTTCTTTTTGAAATTATTTTTTATATTCCTACAATAGTTTCCCCTCCCTCTTCCCCAAGTCCCTTTCCCACCTCCCTTCTAAGCCTCCCCATTCATTCCTTCTCCATTTCTCTTCAGAAAAGGGTAGGCATCCCATGAATATCAACCAAACACAGAATATCAAGTTGTATTAAGATTAGGCACTTCCCTTCATATTAAGACTGCACTAGGCAATGCAATATGATGAAAAGTTTCCCAAAAGCAGTCAAAAGAGTCACAGACAGAAGATCAAGCTCCGCAACTATAACATATATGCATGCATCAGTCCCATGCAAGCTAACTGGTTCAGCCTCTGGGGACCTTATAAGACCAGGTTAGTTGATTCTGAGGGTTTTCTTGTCATGTTCTTTTTTTTTTTTTTGGTTTTGTGTTTCTTTTTTATTTATTTTTATTTTTATTATTAGTTACATTTTATTAACTCTGTATCCCAGCTGTATCCTACTTCCTCATTCCCTCCCAATTCCACCCTCCCTCCCTCATCTTCTCCCTGCCCCTTTCCAAGTCCATTGATAGGGGAGAACCTCCACCCTTTTCATCTGACCCTGTTTTATCAGGTATCTTCAGGACTAGCTGCAAAGTCCTCCTCTGTGGCCTAGCAGGGCTGCTTCTCCCTTGCGAGGTGGGGAGGTCAAAGAGCGTGCCATTGATCTCATGTCAGAAATAGTCCCTGTTCCCCTTATTAGGGGAAAACAATTGGTTACTGAGCTACCACAGGCTACATCTGAGCAGAGGTTCTAGTTTATATCCATACATAGTCCTTGGTTGGATAAACGGTCTCATATAAGACCCCTGTGTCCAGATATATTTGATGCTTGTGGAGCTCCTGTCCTCTCCAGGTCATACTAACTCCCCCTTCTTTCTTATGATTCCCTGCACTCTGCCAAAGGTTTGGTTATGAGTCTCAGCATCTGCTTTGATACACTGCTAGGTAGAGTCTTTCAGAGGACCTCTGTGGTAGGCTCCTGTCTTGTTACTTGTTTTCTCCTATGTCCAATGTCCATCCAATTTGTCTTTCTAAGTGAGGATTAATCATCTTACCCAGGGTCTTCTTTCTTGTTTATCTTCTTTAGATGTATAGATTTCATTATGTTTATCATATCTTATAGGTCTGTATAAGTGAGTATATACCATGTGTGTCTTTCTCTTTCTGTGATAGCTCACTCAGAATGATCTTTTCTAGATCCCACCATTTCTTGCAAATTTCATGATTTCCTCATTTTTTTATTGTTGAATAATATTACATTGTGTAGATGTACCAAAATTTCTGTATCTATTCCTCCATTTATGGACATCTAGGTTGTATCCAGGAATGGCCATCCTGCCAAAAGCAATCTACAGATTCAATGCAATTCCCACCAAAATACCAACACAATTCTTTACAGACTCTGAAAGAAAGATTCTCAGCTTCATATGGAGAAACAAAAAACCCAGACTCTCCAAAATGATCCTGTACAACAGATCATCTGGAGGTATCTCCATCCCCGATCTCAAGTTGTACTACAGAGCAATAGTAATAAAACTGCATGGTATTGGCATAGAAACAGAAAGGAGGATCAAGGAAACCAAATCCAGAAATAAACCCACACACCTATGAATACTTGATTTTTGACAAAGAAGCCAAATCCATTCAATGGAAAAAGACAGCATCTTCAACAAATGGTGGTGGTCCAACTGGATATCTACATACAGAAAAATGCAAGTAGATCCATATTTATCACCTGCACAAAACTAAAGTCCCAGTGGATCAAAGACCTCAACATAAAACCAGATACTCTAAATCAGTTAAAAGAAAAAGTGGGGAAGAGCCTGGAACTCATTGGCACAGGAGACAACTTCCTGATCAGAACACCAACAGCACAGGCTCTAAGAGTAAAATCAATAAATGGGACCTCATGAAACTGAAAAGCTTCTGTAAAGCAAAAGACACTGTTGTCTTGTCATGTTCTTGATCCTTCTGGTTATTATAATCATTCCCCTTGTTCCACAGGATTCCCGAGTTCTGCTTAATGTTTAGCTGTGTGTCACTGCAGGTTTTTTTTTTTTTTCATTAGTTACAGGATGAAATCTCTCTGATGACAATTGGGCTAGACAGAAATCTATGAATATAGCACAATAATGTGAGGAATCACAGAGACCTAAAATAGAACTAAACACAAGTGTTGTCTTAAATGGATTCATTTGGGAAGACCCTTCTTATTTGTGGGTTGTACCAGTCCCTGACCATGAAAAACAGAACCATCTAAAGTAAAGAAGCATACTTCATATTAACATGCATGCACTAATTCATTGTTCTATGCTATTGACTGTGGATGTGATGTGTCCAGCTGCCTCCACGTCTTATCTCCTTGATTACCCATCCAATATGGATTATAATCTATAACTGTGATCCAGAATAAACCATTCCTCATTTATGTTGCTTTTGTTTGGTTATTTTGTCACAGTAATAGGAAACCAAACTAAAACAATTACTTACTGGCCACTTACTATAAACAAGATATCTTTTGAGGGAGAAATAGTCAAAAGAAACATAAGGGTTTCAATTTCAAAATATATATTGTGTAATGAATACACCAAGAGGTAATCAGGACAAAAAGGCCAATCCCAAACTAAGGAAAGTAGGAATGTGCCAAGTGAGAATAAGAGCCACTAGAGGAAATGCTTCACTTAGCAAAAAGAAAGCAAAATTAATGAGGGATTGAACAGTCATGAAACAGTTTACTGAAGGAGTTCAAACTTCAATTAGAATATGGAAGAATGAATAGTATTCAGAGAGGAGTAGAAGAGAATAATGGTCATCTAAGAAAGGACAAAGTCATGAGAAAAATCATATAAATATCGATGTCTTTGACACTCATGAAGTGCAATAAGGAGAGAAGTGTTGAGGTGCTAATATATTTGCTAATTCAAGTTAGCAGTTTTTGAGATGATACATTTCCCTATAAATTTCCAAATGTTCATTAAAAAAAGTATTCACAAATGTAAACTTAGTTGACTTTATGCATCTAAATTTACCAAAACTTAAAATATCTTTAGTACACTTTTATGTGGTACTGTAATTTTTTGCATACAAACAAGATCTTCTGTTATTTTATATGTATTCTGTATTTTTTATGTATAACTTTTTAAATTTTTTATTTAATTACAGTTTATTCAGTTTGTATCCCACCTGTAACTCCCTCCCTCTTCCTCTCCCAATCTCACCCTCCCTCCCTTCCTCTTCTCCACCCATGCCCCTCCCACAGTCCACTGATTGGGGAGGTCCTCCTCCCCTTCCTTCTGACCCTAGTCTATCAGGTCTCATCAGGAGTAGCTGCATTGTCTTCCTCTGTGGTCTGGTGAGGCTGCAACCCACTTAGGGGGCGGTGATCAAAGAGCAGGCCAATCAGTTCACGTCAGAGACAGTCCCTATTCTTATTACTATAGAACCCACTTGGACACTGAACTGCCATGTGCTACATCTGTGCAGGGGTTCTAGGTTATCTCCATGAGTGGTCCTTGGTTGGAGTATTCCATATTTTAACTTTCTCATTATCTCATTCTTATCAACACACATTTATAATAGTCATTAATATGTGTTATATTCGAAAGTAAAACAGTATAACAATTCTAATTTAAGTAGGTGTGGCCCTTCTTCAGTGTTCTGAATTATGTAATTTGGTTTTATTTAAAACTATCTATTAAATGAAGGAATAAGATCAGATCTATAGTTTTAAAATTATTTAAGTATTTCAAATGAGACCCTTTATATTTCTTTCCCTACCCCGTCCTCATTTACTTCCTTGTTTTCTCAATTTCATAGCCTCATTTTCTATAAATAATAATTCCATACTCCAAGACAAAAGAGTCAAAACAAACTAAAGTATATCTGTGTAATTGTTCTACTTGAATCAAGAGCACATCATCTGTACACATTTATTTGTTATTCCTTCCCTTTGCCCCTACAGAGACAAAAATATACATTTCTTTTCTTGAATCACAGGATTTCAGGGAGCACATACTGCAATACACAGGATTTCTTCATTATGCGCTTGCACTCAGCTTTCTGTTTCTCCTTTTAACTTAGTCCAGTACGTGTCTTTCAGAGTGTGTCTTTCCACCACCATATTTAATCCATTTAAGAAAATCCCTCACAGGCAGGCATGCCCACAAGCAAACTCAAAACATACAATACCTTACTGACAACCTCTTTTGATTCTGCATTCTGTCAAATTGTCAAGTAAAGCTAACAATCACATCTCTCATTCATTTGAATCATTTCTTGGATTGCTGTCTACAGTGTACAGGTTTCTGCTCATGTATCAAGTAGAACAAGTACACAGATGTACTAAAGTTTGTCTTGTTTCTTTTGTCTTTGAATAAGAAATTATTGCTTATAGAAAAGGAGGACATGAAATTGAGAGGGAAGGAAATGTATGAGGAAGGCGTGGAGGGAAAAAAGAGAAGAAGAAGATATAAACTTTAATTTCAACAACTTAGAATTAAGTCAAATTTTTCTCATGTTTTTTTTCTTTCTAATGATATAACTCAACTTGATTTACGTTTGATGCTAAAGTGACAATGAATGTTATTGATCAATGTATTTTTACATTTTAATATATTTATTAGAATATAATTACATTCTTCCTCTTTCCTTCCTTCAGCTTCACCCATGTTCTCTATCTCCAATGACTCTCATGTCAGTTACCTCTCAAATTGCACAGCTTCCTTTTCTTTTATTAGTATTGTAACACACATACACATATACACAAAAATATATATAAAGTATAATATATATAATATACATAATATATATTCTGCTGAGTTCAGTTTTGTTGACTATGTGTATATGATTTCAGATATGAATACTTTGTGTTAGAAAAGCAACACAATTAGAGGGTTTTTCTCTGAGAGAAACTAATTATCCCTCTTAGCAGTTATTAGTTGCCTATAGTACTTTGTCGAGGGTTAGGCCTTTATGAGATTTTCATCCTTGCCATGTTATCATGTCTATTAATAGTGTCACTGTTCAGGTCTTCTTTAGGAAGCTATTTCTAGGAGATAAAGTTTTACAGAAGATTTCCTTATCCTCTGAATCTTGATGATGTTTGCTCATCATCAAGATTGATGAGGAGAGGAATTGTATTGAAGATGTATGCATTTTTTAATGGTCTCAATGTTCTGTAAAGAGAAGCTTCTTTGAAGAGATGGGAGAGCTACAATTATCTGAATCAGGATATATTTTTAGAATGAGGTTAGATGTTATGCTACTTTAGCAAAGTGGCAGTAGTAGATTCTCCTCTAAGATCCATGACCTCACTAGTTCTCTGAAGTTGGCTAGGTTTCTAGTACCAGACATAATTTGCCTCCTGTTGAGTGGACCTTAAGTCCAATTGGACAACTGGATATGAGTACCTTTAGGGATTTCTTGCTGTCCTACTCATTATTGTGCTCATAGGCATACCTTAATATCTTATTTCTCCATCAGTTAAAAAGTCCTAATATGAAACTTCATACATGAATTTATGCTGTTTCCTTGTCTCCTCTGACAGACGTAGTATTAGATGTCATGTAATCAAAGCCATTCATAAATGCCTCATGATACATCTGTAAGTTTCCAATATAGTTATCTTTAGCCCTTCTCTTTATGCCTAGCTTCCAGCTCTCATCACATTGGGTCAAATGTTGACTATACTCACATAAGAAAAGGAAATCCAGAAAAATATCCACAAACATAAAAAGCTCATAATAAATTCTCTCATGAATATATATTACTCTCTGTAAAATCATATGACAACATCTGATAACTCAAGACACTTTCCAGCCTTGAACGCTGACAAAAATCAGGCAACAGTGGCAGAGTTTACCATGGCTCATCAGGACACACTGAAACTCTAAGGCCAAAGACAGCTAGCATAGTATTTCAAAAAAAGCTACATCAGAGATGGAAGGTCTTTAATCTCCATGGGTACTATCAAACTTTATTTTGTCTAAAACAATTTTGGAAATAAAAATGACTACATTCTATCTCAGCTTAGAAAAAGCAAGTCAACATGACTCCTGATCTACAGAAACACAGAGATATATATATACTACAATCTTTGTTGTCATACCTTTAACAATGCTGGGAATTACTTTAAAATTTATCTTATCAATAGTGTCCATCACCTCAGCCTAAAAGAATTATATAAGATGAATGAAAAAACTGAATAGAAATATCTTACTTCTCATTTTATATGATATCATTTAATATACACATTTAAAATATAATATCTTGCTGATTTTTTTCAGTTACCTGTAATTATTTGAAGTCTAAATATATTGATAGGAAATTACAGGAATAACAATAACTTTAATATTCTATACTCTTCTGATTAGTGTAAGGAAATCTTGAACTGTCCAATTATAACCTAATCAGGTTGAATATGTTCAGGTTGCATAGGTTAAGTGCCCATTTTTCACTTAGAAGTTGTCTTAGTAATCAGAGTGGCTTTCACAGCATCACTGTGCTTATACTAGAATGACACTTGTTTTGCTTGACAGTAGACTCACAGTACAAAACTACAAGAGAAAGCAAAGGCAAGAAAAAAAGAAAAAAATTCACATAATTAGTATATGGGACAGATTCTCAACCTATAATGAAATTAGATACTAGTAAACTCATCATCAGCTAAAAATATACTGTGTACAAAATACTTAGTACCCATAAATCCACCAAACATTATAACTTAGCCTAAACATTTATCTTAGCCTCTGGCTAGAAAAGTTATTTACACAATCCTATTTGATAATAAACTGCTAAATAGTTCATGTAATGTATTCATTCTTTACATCTAATAATTCTGGGAACACTATATGTTTTTCTTAATGAATTAGTGGTTAATAGCGTGCAATGGCTTGATGTTGCTTTTCAAGATCACAAGGAGGGTAACCTAGCACATACTAATCATAAGAAAGTTAAAAGTATGGTTTCTATTCAATATGTATAAATTTTGCACCATCAAAAAATCCAAAACTCAGAGAGTGGGACCTATATATTAGAAATCATTTGTGCATGGTTATAATTTTTCCATGTTTTTTTTTTTTTAGTTATTGTGGTTCATTTCCTACTGTGCCTGATTTGTGAACACATTTTCATCATTCTTATGTACACAAAGGGAAAATATAGTATATATAAGTTTTCTGTAGTGTCCAGGTTTCCACTATATCTTTTGGATATATCACTATAGACAAACATATGCTACAGTACATGTCTACTGGGATCCTACTTGCACATCAAAAAGCAGATTGTAAGCATTGGAAAATCAAAGGAAAAAGACTCTGGCTTTACAATTTAATGTTCCTAGTGTTGCTATGTGGAGGAGTCTAGTTTCTGCTGCAAGTGCAGCTGTAATCTCGATTCTTCTGCTCTGGAAAGACAAGAATTCATACAAAGGAATTCAAATAAAACATAGAATAAGCAATCAAGAGTTGAACTGATGGAAAGGAGGAGGAGCTCCCCTATCAGTGGACTTGGAAAAGGGCTTGGGGTGAGATGAGGGAGGGTGGGTGGGATTGGGAGGGATACAGCTGGGATACAAAGTGAATAAACTGTAATTAATATAAAAAGTAAAAAATTAAATAACAAAAAGTTTAATTGTGCAAGCAAATGATCAAGGATATGCTTTTTTTTAAATTAATTACACTTTATTAATTTTGTATCCCCCCATAAGCCCCTCCCTCCTCCCCTCCCGATCCCACCCTCCCTCCCCTTTCTGCATGCATGCCACTCCCCAAGTCCACTGATAGGGGAGGTTCTCCTCTTCTTTCTGATCTTAGTCTATCAGTTCTCATCAAAAGTGGCTGCATTGTCCTCTACTGTGGCCTGGTAAGGCTGCTCCCCCCTCAGGGGGAAGTGATCAACGAGCAGGCCAATCAGATTATGTCAGAGGCAGTCCCTCTTCCCATTACTATGTAACCCACTTGGACACTGAATTGCCATGGGCTACACCTGCTCGGAACCTGCTACAGAGGGCCTCTGAAAGCCAGAAGAAAACAGGAAACAACCTTGAAACCTGCCACAGAGGGCCTCTGAAAGCTTCTGCAGTATAGACTGTCAAAGCAGATGCTGAGCCTGATGGCCAACTGATGGGCAGAGTGAATGGAATTCTATGTAAGTGGTGGGAAATAGTAAGAGCTGGAGGGGACGGGAACTCCACAAGGAGAGCAACAGAACAAGATGATTTGAACACAGGGAACTTCCCAGAGACTCATACTCCAAGGATATGCTTTTTAAGCAGATAAAGTTGGCCAAACTGAGCAGCAATGCCCTGATCCTAATAGGCATGGGACTTGTATCTCTCCTCTCACTATTACTCCTCCATTGTGTCTGCTACAGGACGGGCAGGTGCAAGAAAAGAATATGTTTTTCTCAGAAGCCAAATTTATCCAGAATTAAGTCTTTTGTAGATATATGTATAAGATGTGAGAATATGTATAGGGATTTAGGCAGGACGAAGATGAAAATCTGAATAGTAGAAAGGGTAAGATGATTCTTCATAAGCTCCCCTGGAAAAGAAATCTTGAAGTTGCTTTAATCTCACCTAATTAGTATAGGTCACTAATGACTTAACAACCTGATTTGGAGCTCATGTCCGATCCATTTAAAGTCTACCATCTCAACAATCTTATATTTGAGCACTACTCGATTAGTGCCATTATCTTCAAATCCTGCCTATGTACTTCCTCAAAGAGCTAACATTCTAACTTACAGTATTATAAAGGGCAAGAGGCTTTCTCTGAAATGATTTAAAATACTATTATATTCATAAACTCTAAGTTCAAAGTGAAAATCTACTTCGATTAGTACATGCACATACTTTTCAAATACTCTATCATGTCTTCTTTGATAAAGCTACACTTATTCAAAATGTAATTCTATTCACGAATAGAATTAAGTGGAAAAAATTAAAGGGAAGAAAATAGTACCAGGAGGGTACCATATCAGCAATTCAAAGAGGGATTCTCCTGTTGTACTTCTTGATAAATAGAAAATCACACTTTCATGGCTTTCCCTAAAACCATCAATAATATGTATGCTGAAATGGTCATCCTCTTATAACACAAGGAATTTCAATTAAGCAAAAGTACAAATGCTATGATTGCTCATAAAATTGCCACTAACAGTTTAGAATGATGGAACAGAAGAGAAAGACTGTAGGACATTACTTAATTACAACAGTTTTGATGTGAAATGGTATAATCCTCCTGGAAAGCATTTTAACAATATGCAACACAAGCATTTATGAACTGTGCATGCCCTAATAGCTATTTGAGCAGTTAATTCAGCATTTAGCAACATGGGAGAGAAGATCTGCTTCTCTTTCCCTTTGAGGTAAATGGCAACACTTGACTCTCTCCACTCCTTTGATTAGTTTAGGGGCAGTGAAATGTGAGCATGAATATTTCATTTCTAGGCAGGAGCACTTAAAAGCCAGCAAGCAATTCATTTCATTCTCATTCCCTGCCAGTGTATTCATGAGAACGTGTTGAGAGGGCAGTTTCAGGAAGTAAAGGAGCTTTGGTAAGCTTGATTCTAGACTGTAAACATAGCCACTGTACAATGGAATTGTAACATTAACAAGATACAAATCAGTATTTTAAAGCATGAAGATATAAGAACACTATCACAGCATAGCCTAACATATTCAGACTAACAGAGTTTGTCCAAAAAGTTTATATGAATATACATAAGGTAATTTTTAAAATAATTTTAAATTAGTAGTCCAAGAATCTCATAGAACAGAATTTTGAAGTAGACGGTAGCAGCAAATCTTTGTAGTATAACTACTACACAACTATTAAAAGTTATGTCATGTGAGAGCTCAATGAGTAGAGTTCTTGTCACTCAGTCATGAACATCTAAGTTTGAATTCCCCAAACCACATAAAGCCAGGGCCAGTAGCATATATAATCAATTCAAGTATGTCTAAAGGGTTATGGTGGGCAGAGAGACAAGAAGAATCTCAATAAGCTCACAGACTTAGTATATGCAACAGGGAACAAAAAGGCCCTCTCTCAAACAAGTTGGAAAGGATAAAGACTGACACTCATTGTCTTTTGACCTACACACAGACACACACACACAGGCAAACACACACCTTGGTACTCTTGTGCCTTTTCTTACACATACATGAGCACACATCATATACAGATACACAAATATACACTTAAAATTATATTGTACAAATTTATGAATTAGTAATTTAGTGTGAAATTATAGCATTTACAAACACTCACATGTAGAAAATCTTACACACTTGGGCTTCTGTGTTGAGAAACTTTAGGAGGTCAGTTCTATTTGGAGGACATAAATCACTGAGGACACGCCCTTGGGTGCTATACCTTGCCATGCATCCTTCTTTTTTCTTTTTTCTGCTTCCTGTGTATTGTGAGGTAAAAAGGATCACCTGTTCCCAT
Source organism: Psammomys obesus (assembly GCF_907164565.1). Taxonomy (NCBI): domain Eukaryota; kingdom Metazoa; phylum Chordata; class Mammalia; order Rodentia; family Muridae; genus Psammomys; species Psammomys obesus. Next base: position 1,695,671 of record NW_026591872.1, on the reverse strand, counting down.
TATCATAATGTTCTGCCCAAGTATATGAGGCCAAGCAACCATATTCTGCATACTCTGCAATTGTGAGAAAAAATGAATCTTCCCCCATTGGAACTGTTTTTTTTTAAATTTATTATTATTATTATTATTATTATTATTATTATTATTATTATTTACAATTTATTCACTTTGTGTCTACCTATAGCCCGTCCCTCATCTGCCCCTCACCCCAGACCCACCATCCCTCCTTCTTTTCCCCCTGTGCCCCTCCCCTAATCCACTGATAGGAAAGGCCCTCCTCCCCTACTATCTGACCCTAGCCTATCAGGTCTCATCAAAACAGGGAACAGGACAGGAGCCTACCACATAGAGTCTCTGAAAGACTCTACCCAGCAGGGTATCAAAGCAGATGCTGAAATCCATAGCCAAAATTTGAGCATAGTGCAGGAAATCTTATGGAAGAAGGGAGAGAAAGAAAGACCTGGAAGGTAGAGGAGCTCCATAAGGAACTGTTCTTTCTATTAATTTGATCATAGCTATATAAACATAATAAAGGAAATAAGAGCCATAAAACTAGGACTGTTATTGTACCTGCCTGACAGTAGGTATCTTAGAATTTTGTAACTGGTACATTGGATGAATTCAGAAACATTTGGAGTGATTAAGTAAGAGAATTCCTAAAATGATAAAAGCAAGATGTAATGGGTTTATCTAGTATGAACACACACCAAAACATGGACAGGTATGAAGACAACAAAGACAAATAAGTTTTGAGATGGAAATGAGATTGCATTGGAAATGAGAACAGCAATGCAATGTGTCTTACATTATTGCAAAGAATACAGTCACATTTACTCTATCTTCTGAGAGTTTATGGCAAACCGACTATAACAGCAATAGAATAACTAATCTCACAGGAATTTTAGGGCAGTCCCTCGTTCAAGTGGTGGCTTCAAGTGGATTATCTCTGGCTTCTTTTAATCAGATGTACAGTGAAAATTGAAAAAAAAAAAAAACAGCTGAGATGTAAGATTTAAAATCTTGGGATCTGGCCAAAAATACTGAGTAAAGTTGTTTCCAAGGAGGCATGACTTTGGAAGAGAACAGCACAATTTAAAATAAGCCAAGCACTTTGTATAAGATTAATAAAAATGACTCCTTGAGGACACCTCAGAAATTAAACTGGTCCTGTCTGCTCTTAGCTTAAAGGACTAAAAAAGTTAATTCATCATAAAAAAGGTTCGGTATGGTGGTCCACATCTGTAATCTCAGAATGTGAGAGGTTAGGGCAGAACTATCATGAACCAGATGCTAGGCTGATCTACATAGTGAGTAACAACAAGACAGAAAGAATCATGACTCCAGATGCCTCACACAGGGCCACTAAGACAGTTGTTACCCTAGTATTTCAATTCTGAAGCTCTAGTTAAAGGAGTTCCACCTAATGTTCAAGTGAACATTGGTAGCTGGTAGCTGATCCTGGCATTTTCCATGGTTTTTCAGGTATGAAAAATGGAAGTGATGTGTAGTCATTCAAGCCTCTACTTACATTTCATAGGATGGTCTAAGAGGCGAGGTAACATATGAACAGCATCAGATGCCCTGCAATAAATCCTGAGTAGATAGTGGATGAAGCTATAAGAGTTGGTCCTGAATTGCAACAAAAAAATTCAAGAAGCTAGAAATGAATGAAACATGGAAAGTGCATTCAAAAAAGTGATGGGCACTGTGTGGATCCATCCTAAGTGTGAGGTATTATAGTTTGTAAAGAAAAAGAGAAATATATACTCGGCTACCCAAGCTTATTTGGGTCTACAATATACTACCATTGCTCCAGTTGATAGACATGAATTTAGAGGATTCAATATTTGCCTTGTCGGGGTTTGTTTTTGCTCTGGTTGGCTTTCTATGCCTCTTTTGTTTCTCTTTGAAAGGAGAATGTTTATTCTCTTTTATTGGATACTTAAAGCATATAATTTTCTTTTTGGTTCTACAGGGGCTTCTAGCTAAAAGCCTGCTTTGAGTTTTAAAAGAGACTTTGAACTCAGGCTTTTGAACAATGTTAAAACTGAAAACTTGATTGACTTTTAGAGATGGACTAAATAGACCTTGTAATATGAAACTACCAGGGCCATTTGGGAACCTCGATTTAGAATGTTACAGACTCAATGTGAAATGATGTTCATGGGATCACATTTAGAATGTCTAAAATCAGTTATTGGTCCTATTTGGGAAGGTTGTAGAAACTTTAGGAGAAGAGGCTTAGATAGAAGGAGGAAGTTGGGCTGGCAAAACAGGTTGGCTATTAAAGAATAAAGTTGACAACAGCAACAAAAAAAGACAAGAAACAATTCACTGGGGTTAGGTCTGGTTCTGTTTCTTCCTGTACTCCTGTATTTCTCTGCTTCCTGTCCACCATAAGATTTAAAAACTCTTCCTATGTCCTAATACTTGCCTAGAGTGTGCGAGCACTAGTTTTAATCCCCCAAATCACAGACAAACAAACAAACAAAAAAAAATCCACAAAATACAAGCTCTTCTACCAATAGTTCAGTCTAGGTATGTAGATCAATACTGTGATCTAAGCTCCTTTTGAAACCAAAAAGGAGCCAAAAAATGTAACTTTCTTCCTTTAAGCTTTCTTCTTAGATATTTTTGTTGCAGATACACAAAATAATTAACATACATGATGAAGACTATTAATGACAACATTGAGAGAAAACAGTTAAGTTACAAACCGTACTTGTACTATTCAGTTTTTGCTACCAATACACACATCACATGTGCATACACCAAAATGTTAACATTGGTTACCAGTGATGAGTATAACGTGTTCCACTTTCCCTTTCTCTCAGTTATAATTGCAGAGAACATACATGCCCATGCAACAGTTTTAAAGGATTGATTTTTAATATTAACGAAATCACTGTTAATTCAAAGGCCTACATGAGGTTAATGCCGTTTAAGGAATTATTTTTTTTTACTTTTATTTTTGCTCCAACAAGGATATAAACAGTATCAACACACACACAAACACAGATAAAGATAGCTTATCTTAAAAATATGCACATACAATAAGTATCTTCAGCATGAAGTAGGTAAGTCTGATTTATTTCCTTTCATTTTTCTAGCTTATGGGCAGCTGTTCTTTTACTCATAAACCTGCTGCTACGAGTAGGAAAATCAAGCCAAGACCCTGAAGGGTGATTTTTAATCATTTATGGTGAGCTCTGGGGAAGAAAAGAAGCTACTGTTATGCAACTCACAGAACCCTTCCACCTTCTCTTTTCAACTTCATTTTGGTTCTGCTACTTCAAGATTTAAATACTAGATGAATTTTGAAAGTGGATTTTAATAAGAAACAAGCAGTTTTTATAATTTCTTTGCAACTAGGAGAGTCATGTTCCTTATTGCCTTTATCAGGATGACAATTTATGCTACATATAATTACCATGACACTTCACTACTGATTTGTAAGGCAGAGAAGGTAGGGAAGAAAAGATTCCACATTCAAATAAGGGTCAGATAATTACAGTATGAGTTGACGTGTACTCATGGGTACTTTATATGAGGATTTTCTTTATTACTGTTATTCCTAAAAAGGAAATGAGAAATGTTTAAAACAATCAGAAAAAGACCAATAAGATGTTAATAGACACAATGTACAGCTACACTTGATAATTTTTTTTTTTCCGAGACAAGGTTTCTCTATGTAGCCTTGGCTGTCCTCTACTTTCTTTGTAGACCAGGCTGTCCTCAAACTTACAGAAATCAACCTGCCTCTGCCTCCCTGAGTGCTAGGTTACAGGTGTGAACCACTGCACCCAGCTGCCTAGTAATATTAAATTATAAAAGTCACTCCAAAATTTGACATATAACATCCATGCTGAACCTTAGCTAGCCAAGGCAAGAAAAAGAAAACATAACATTCATTGCCATTCTTTTTTTCCAACAAGCATTTATTGACTCTACTGCATACCTGCATTAGAATACTAGTATACAGCTAGAGTGCTTTTTAGCTGATGAAACACATGAACATGACATAGATGGTGTGATGAGATAAAAGAACAGGTACAAGTGAAAAGTTTGAGGCCACCTCTTGTAAAATATATCCTATGCACTCTCCTCTGAAGGAGAGAGTGACTTTCCACAGCCTGAAGACATTAAGTCATACATTGCTTTAGGTCTGTCATCAGGACAGAATCAAGAAGTTGGCTGTGTTGTGACCTAACAACCTCTAATTTATGGTCCAACCCTGCACCCAGTATCTCCATGCTTTTCATCCTATACATTACATAAAACTAAACCCCATGGTGTGGAACTTCCTACCACTCTCTTAAAGGCTATAAAAAGTCTTTATTATTTTTTAATTAAATTTTTATTTTTTATATTAATTACAGTTTATTCATTTTGTATCACAGCTATAGCCCCCTCCCTCATTCCCTCCCAATCTCACCCTCCTTCCCTCATCTCCTCCTATGCCCCTCTCCAAGTCCACTGATAGGGGAGGTCCTCCTCCCCTTCCATCTGACTCTAGCTTATCCTGTCTCATCAGAACTGGCTGCATTGTCCTCCTCTGTGGCCTAGCAGGATTGCTTCCCCAATCTGGGGGAAGAGGTCAAAGAGCTGGAATACAAAGTGAATAAACTAATTAATATAAAAAATAAAAAATAATTAAAAAATAATAAGAAAAAGAAGAATGAACAGTTCATGATATACATAGTAATTATTCCATAAACAGCATTTCAGACAGCCAAGTCCAGGTTTCAAAGTACCACAGCTTCTGGGCTTCCCTATAAAGGAGAGCACTGGGTCATGTTCACCTCAGTCAATTGTTATATTATGTGTTTCTAATGAGCATGGCAGATTGCTGCCAGGAAAAACAGTCATGGGCTTCTAGATAGCTGCATAATGAAATTTTTTAAATTCAGTTTAAAATTTAAAAACATGTCCCATATTCTCCTTTCTTCATGGGGTTTCTCTGTAGGCTCTTTTTTCACTTCTGTGCCTCCTATCACTATGTTGCCTATTGCATCTCTCCTGTTTACTTTTCCTATAAGACACCCTTCTTAATGAAAATCTCCAAGGTTTGAAGGAAAACCTCCTTTCCTCTGTAAAGTCTGCTAGTGCTGAAATAGTGTACCATCCTTTCCTAATGCTCTCCCACCTCAAAGACAGGTCTTGTCTTCAGTAGAGGCCATGTCCTCTCACATAATAAATCTCATTTCTGAATCATAATTTTGTTTCATCTTCTTACCTGAACTAACCCAGCTGATGCTTCTTATGTCTGTTTTCTTCTAACAATAAGGTGATAGTGCTTCAAAATATTTTTTTAAAGAATAAAATAAATTAATTTTGCTTATACACTTGTTTTCTTGTTTACTATGTTAATGTAACAAGTAAGCTTTGTCCATGAATAGGCATTGTTCCTTTCCATCATCATTGTTGCTAGTTCTGGCATCCAGCATTCGATATGGTACAGGAGTGTCTGCTGACTACATGTATTTTTAGATAAGAGACAAGAGATAGCAATTATAGATGTAGTCTCTAGTTTTTTTGTTTACTGTGCCAGTGTGAAAGATGAATGTGATCAGGTAATTTTAATGAAAAATTATGAGCTATTAAGGAAACTGCAAAAGACAGAAAAAAACAGAACTAAAACTGTGTTGAGTGACTTCATGAAAGAAGAAAATAGTAATATATTACTTCATAAATAGTGACCTAAAGCAAGTTATGCAAGAAAATTGGGAAATGAGTGCATACAAGTTTATTTATGTTGCCATGAAAAAATATATTACACTGAGAACTTTATTCATAATTGATGTTAATTTGTTAGGGCTTCAGAAATTAGGAAGTCTGAAACAAAGATGCCAGCAGATTCAGGGTCTAGTACAGCTGCTCTTGGCTTCCCAGTGTCCACAATTAGCATGAGGACAAAAGGCACCAGGGTATTCATGTATACTCTTACAAAATGTACAGGTAGATTCCTGTGGGTATTTGTTATTTTTCCAATAGTATAAAATATATGAGGATGGCAACATATAAATATAAAAAGCTTATTTTTGCTTTTACTGTAGTAGTTTCATATGATCAGTTAGTCCTATTACATCATTGTAAGAGGCAGTAACACAGTGTCTAAGCCACTGGACAACCTATTACATGGATCATTAATGTTTGGTTTATCACTAAAACCCTGTACTCAAATTATTTCTTTTACATACATTTGCCTGTATGTTCATATATTCCATTTGCTCATTTTTGCTTAGACTTTCTGTGTTTATTACAATAAACCAATAAATTTGTGAAAAGTACTTGCTTTGTTTCACTTATAATTTGACTAAGAAATTCATTACCAACAAGGGCGGGGAGACAAGATGGTGGCAACCAGGAGAACACTGCATCTGAGGAGCAGGACAACATTTTCCATACAAGGACCAAGACCAAGATACTGAACTCTGGGCCCTAAAACAACAGCAATTATTTTTTCCCAGGTGAGAGGAAACGCCCACTGCGTGGGAATCAGTTGGGTCCACTCTCAGGCCACACAGCAAGAACCCGGAAGAGATCCCAGGTCCCTCAAGGTCTCCTGACCAGAGCTACATGCCTATGTGTCCTTCCCAGGCTGATCGGTGGGCACAAAAACACCAGAGACTGGGAGTCCCAGTCGTGAGAAAAACCCACCGGGAAGGAATGCAGTGGGACTGGCCATGGGTCACCCAGTCTTTACCTGAAAAAGGTCTCACAGACCTGCTGGTACAAGCCGCCCTCACTGAACTGGGCTCAAGCATACTCTCCCCAGCATGGAGAGTTGCTGCGTGCCCAGCTCTCCAGCACAGAAGAAGCTGTGTGCCCCAGTGCAACAGAGACTGAGAATCCCTGTCAGGAGAGGACTCCACAGGGAAGGAAGGAAAGGGTGCTGACTTAGGTCACGTAGGCTTTGCCTGGGGAAGGTCTCCCAGACCACCGGGTATAAGCTGCTATCACTGAACTGGGCCCAAGACAGGACAAAGAGAGTTGTTGGGTGCCCAGCTCTCCTGCACAGACAGAGCTGTGCGCCCCAGGGCAACAGAGACTGGGAGTCCCTATCAGGAATAAACCCCACAGGGAAGGAAGGAAATGGGGACCTGAATTAGGTCATCCAGTATATCCCTGGGAAAGGTCTCCCAGACTAGTGGGTGAGCTTGAGCTTGCTGGTCTCCAGCCCAGAGATCTGCTTTGTAGCAACTATTCCTCACACACAGAACGGTGCACCCCAGGACACCAGAGACTTGGAGTCACTGTCGGGAGAAATCCTCACAGGGGAAGAAGCAAAAGGGACAGACTTAAGCCATCCAGTATATCCCTAGAAAAGGCCCTACAGACTGGCACAACCCAGGGAACTGCTGTGCACCATATAGCCAGCTGTTACCAGGAGAGCAGTTCTGACCCACCAAAGATTACAGCTTGGGTACTGGGGCACAGAGACCCAACCTCAGACCTACAAAGGCCCGAGATCCCAGAGATCAAACACAAGATACTGCTCCAAGAGGCAACCAGTTATCCCTAACAAAACTGACCAAACCAAGGGACACAAAGGTCACAGCAGCAGTTCACTAAATTTACAGCAAGAAACCCAGAAACAGGGCAGCTGTCTCCAGGACTTCTCTGGGTGAGAGGAGAGCCCTCTCGAATAACAAGGACCACAGATACCACTCAGGTCTCAAGGCCTGAGGTGAGCTGTGGCAACTCCTGAAAAACACCAGCCATACAGTGACTATACCCAAAAAGCTAAGGAGGCTTCCTTCATGAAAAACCATCTTCCTGCCAAGGAGATTCTCTCCATCACAGGATTCCAGGAACCACCAGAAACTAACTCCAAACACCTATGATAGCCCAATGGCTAGAGGCCAGCATAAAAGCAAAACCAACAAAAGAGAGAGCAATATGGCATCTCCAGAAACCAGCAGTTTTCCATGGGCAAGTAGCCCTGGACACCCCAACATAAATGAAATTCAAGAAGATGACCTAACATCTATGCACATGAAGAGGATAACAGACTAAACAAATAAAATGTGTAAAGATATAGAGGAAGAAAACTCAAACAGATTGTGGCCATCAATAAAGAAACAGAGGACGATAAAAACAAGCAGATTATGGCCATACGTGAAGAAATACAGTAAGTTGCAGCTAAAAAGTATGTGGCCTTTAGAGAGGAAATACTTAAATCACTGAAAGAAATTAAAGAAACAGAGGATTGTTCAAACAAACTACTAAAGGAATTGAAAGAAAAACAGGAAAATACAGTCAGACAGGTGAAGGAAATCAAGAAAATGGCTCAAGACATGAAGATAGAAATGGAAAAATTAAAGAAAACAAAAATGGAAGAAATTCTGGAGAGAAAGCACTTAGGGAAGAAAACAGGAACTACAGAGGTAAGCATAACCAATAGATTACAAGAGATGGAAGAAAGAATCTCAGGTGTGAAAGATACAAAGGAAGAAATTGATGTATCTGTCAAAGAAAATGTTAAATCTAAAAATTCCTGACAAAAATCGTCCAAGAAATTCAAAACAACATAAAAAGACAAAACCTAAGAATAATAGGAATAGAAGAAAAAGAAGATTCCCTCCTCCAAGGCCCAGAAAATTTTCAACAAAATCATTGAAGAAACTTTCCCTAACTTAAAGGAGAGGCCAATAAGATTAAAAGAGGCCTACAGAACACCCAGTAAATTAGACCAGAAAATAAAATCCTCCTGCCACATAATAATCAAAACAGTCAGGATGCAGAACAAAGAAAAAATACTAAAAGCTGCAAGGGAAAAAGGCTAAGTAACATATAATGGCAAACCCATTAGAATCACACCTGACTTTTCAAAAGAGACTCTGAGAAACAGAAGGGCCTGGACAGATATCATGCAGACCCAAGAGAACACAGATGTCAGCCCAGGCTACTATACCCAGCAAAATTCTCAATCCTCATAGAAGGAAAAAACAAGATATTCAATGACAGAAACAAATTTAAACAATACCTACACACAAATCCAGTGTTACAGAAGACACTGGAAGGGAAAATACAACCCAAGAAAACTAGCTACTTTCAAGGAAACATAGGAAATAACTAACCTCACTACAGTAAATCAAAAAGTAACCAAGCACACAAACTTATGAACACAGCCAACATTAAAATCAAAGGATCTAACAACCACTTGCCATTAATATCTCTCAACATCAGTGGATTCAATTCTCCAATAAAAAGACACGGACTAACAGAATGGATGCATAAACAAGACCCAGCAATCTGTTGCATACAAGAAAACACCTAAGTCACAAAGATAGACATTACCTGAGGAAAAAGGGTTGGAAGACAGCTTTCCAAGCGAATGGGCCCAAGAAGCAAGCAGGAGTAGCAATTCTAATATCTGATAAAATAGATTTTCAACCAAAATTAATAAAATGAGATTGGGAAGGACATTTCATTCTCATCAAGGAAAAATTCCACGAGGAAGACATCACAATCCTGACCATATATGCCCCAAACACAAGGGCATGCACATTTGTAAAAGAAACATACATAAAACTTAAACCACACATAGATCCCCACATATTAAGAGTGGGAGACTTCAACACCCTACTTCAACAAAAGACAGTTCAACAAAACAGAAATTAAACAAAGAAACAATGTCTGTAACACAGGTAATGGATCAAATGGACCTAACAGACATTTACAGAATCTTACACCGAAACACAAAAGAATTTACCTTCTTCTCAGCACCTAATGAAACCTTCTCCAAAATAGACCATATAGTGGGTCACAAAGTGAGCCTCAACAGATACAAGAAGATTGAAATAATACCTTGTATCCTGTCTGATAACCATGGAATAAAGCTGGACCTCAACAACAACAGAAATAGCAAAAAGCCTACACACACATGGAAATTGAACAAATAGCTACAAAATGACAGCTGGGTGAGGGAAGAAATAAAGAAAGAAATTAAAGTCTTCCTAGAATTCAATGAAAATGAAGGCACAACATACCCAAACTTGTGGGACACAATGAAAGCAGTCCTAAGAGGAAACTTCATAGCACTAAGTGCCTTCAAGAAGAAATTTGAGACAGCTGATTCAAGCAGCTTAATGGCTCACCTGAAAACCCTAGAAAAAAAAAGAAGCAGACACACCAAAAAGGAGTAGACTGCTGGAAATAATCAAACTCAGGGCTGAAATAAATCAATTAGAAACAAATGAAACAATTCAAAGAATGAATGAAACAAAGAGCTGGTTCTTTGAGAAAATCAACAAGATAGGCAAATCCTTAGCCAATCTAACTAAAAGGCAGAGAGACACCATCCAAATCACCAAAATCAGAAATCAGAAGGGGGACATAACTACAGACACTGAGGAAATCCAAACAATCATTAGGCCTTACTTCAAATGTCTATATGCCACAAAATTTGAAAATCTAAATGAAATAGACAATTTTCTTGATCAATTTGACTTACCAAAGTTGAATCAGGACCAGGTAAATCAATTAAATAGTCCTATATCACCCAAGGAAACAGAAGCAGTCATCGAAAGTCTCCCATCCAAAAAAAGCCCAGGACCAGATGATTTCAGTGCAGAATTCTACCAGAACTTCAAAGAAGAGCTAACAACAATTCTCTTCAAACTATTCCACAAAATAGAAACAGAAGGAACATTACCAAACTCATCCTATGAAGCCATAGTCACCTTGGTACTTAAACCTCACAAAGACCCAACAAAGAAAGAGAATTTCAGGCCAATCTCCCTTATGAACGTTGATGCAAATATGCCCAACAAAATATGTGCAAACCGAATACAAGATCACATCAAAGATATCATCCACTATGACTAAGTAGGCTTCATCCCAGGGATGGTTCAATATACGGAAATCCATCAATGTGATCCACCATATTAACAAACAGAAAGAAAAAAAAAAAACACATGATAATCTCTTTAGATGCTGAAAAAGCATTTGACAAAATCCAATATCCATTCATGTTTAAAGTCTTGGAGAGACCAGGGATACAAGGCACATATCTAAACATAGTAAAGGAAATATACAGGAAGCTGATAGCTAACATGAACCCAAATGGAGAGAAACTTAACGAAATCCCAATGAAATCAGGGACAAGGCAAGCCTGCCCACTCTCTCCATATCTCTTCAACATAGTTCTGGAAGTCCTTGGTAGAGCAATAAGACAGTTGAAGGAGCTCAAGGGGATACAAATTGGAAAGGAAGAAGTCAAATTATCACTATTTGCAGATGATAAGATAATATACATGAATGACCCCAAAAAATTCTCCCAGGGAACTCCTAGCAAAGTGGCCAGATACAAAATTAACTCAAAAAAAAAAATCAATAGCCCCCCCTGTATACAAAAGACAAAAGGGCTGAGAAAGAAATTAGGGAAACAACACCCTTTACAATAGCCACAAATGACATAAAGTACCTCTTTGTAACCCTAACCAAGCAAGTCAAAGACTTGTATGAAAAAAATTTCAAGATTGTGAAGAAAGAATTAGAAAAAGATATCAGAATATGGAAAGATCTCCCATGCTCATGGCTTGGCAGGATTACCATAGTAAAAATGGCCATCTCACCAAAAGCGATCTACAGATTCAATGCAATTCCCACCAAACTGCCAACAGAATTCTTTACAGGCCTGGAAAGAAAAATTCTCAACTTTATATGGAATGACAAGAAACACAGAATTGCTGAAACAATCCTCTACAATAAATGATCTTCTGGAGGTATCTCCATCCCTGATCTTAAGCTGTACTATAGAGCAATAATAATAAAAACTGCATGGCACTGGCATAGAAACAAAATGCTGGATCAATGGAATCGAACAGAAGATCCAGAAATAAACCCACACACTTATGGACAGCTGATCTTTGACAAAGATGTCAAAACATACAATGGAAAAAAGATAGCATCTTCAACAAATTGTGCTGGTCTAACTGGATGTCTACATGTAGAAAAATGCAAATAGATCCATATTTATCACCCTGCACAAAACTAAAGTCCAAGTGAATCAAAGACCTCATATTAAATCGGTTAGAAGAAAAAGTGGAGAAGACCTTAGAACTCATTGGTACAGGAGACAACTTCCTGAACAGAACACCAACAGCACAGGCTCTAAGAGTAACAATCAATAAATGGGACTTCATGAAACTGAAAAGCTTCTGTAATGCAAAGAACCCTGTCATCAAAACAAAATGACTGCCTACAGATTGGGAAAGAATCTTCACCAACCCTTTTTCTGACAGAGCGCTAATATCCAGTATATATAAAGAACTAAAGAAGCTGAAAAACAGCAAACCAAGTAATCCAATTAAAAACTGGGGAACAGAGTCAAACAGAAAATTCTCTGTAGAGAAATACAGAATGGCAGAGAAACACTTAAAGAAATGCTCACAGTCATTAGCAATCAGGGAAATGCAAATCAAAATGACCCTGAGATTTCACCTTACACCCATCAGAATGGCCACATTGAAAAACTGTAGTGACAGCACATGCTGGAGAGGCTGTAGAGAAAGGGGAACTCTCCTCCAGTGCTGGTGGGAATGTAAACTTGTACTACCACTCTGAAAATCCATCTGGTGCTTTCTCAGACAACTAGGATTTGCGCTTCTTCAAGATCAACCATACCACTCCTAGGCATATATCCAAAAGAGGCTCAAGTACACAAAGAGGACATTTGCTCAACCATGTTTGGAGCAGCTTTATTTGTAATAGCCAGAAGCTGGAAAGAGCTCAATTGCCCCTCAACTGAAGATCGGATGCAGAAATTGTGGTACATCTACACAATGGAATATTACTCAGCAATGAAAAATAAGGAAATCACGAAATTTGCAGGTAAATGGTGGGACTTGGAAAGGATCATCCTGAGCGAGCTATCCCAGAATCAGAAAGACACACACGGTATATACTCACTCATATATACATGTAATATCGGATAAACCTACTAAAATCTGTATATCTAAAGAAACTAATGAAAAGAGAGGACTCTGACTAAAATGCTCAATCCCCATCCTGAAAGGCAAAGAGGAAGGACATTAGAAGAAGAAGAAAACAGAAACAAGCTTGAAACCGGCCACAAAGGGCATCTGAAAGTGTCTGCCCTGCAGACTATCAAAGCAAACACTGAGACTATGGCCAACTGTTGGGCAGTGTGTATGGAATCTTATGATCTTATGTAAGAAGTGGGAAATGGTAAGATCTGGAGAGGACAGAAACTCCACAAGGAGAGCAACAGAACCAGAAAATTTGAACACGTGGTCTTCCCAGAGACTCATACTCCAACCAAGTACCATGCATGGAGATAACCTAGAACCCCTGCACAGATGTAGCCCATGGCAGTTTAGTATCCTAGTGGGTTACATAGTAATGGGAAGAGGGACTGCCTCTGACATAATCTGATTTCCCTGCTCTTTGATCACCTCCCCCTGAGGGGGGGAGCAGCCTTACCAGGCCACAGAAGATGACAATGCAGCCACTCCTGATGATATCTGATAGACCAGATCAGAAGGAAGGGGAGGAGTAACTCCCCTTATTATTGGACTTGGGGAGGGGTATGCGTGAAGAAGGGGGAGGGTGGGTAGAATCGGGAGGGGAGGGGGGCTTATGGGGGATACAAAGTGAATAAAATACAATTAATTAAAAAAAGAAAAAAAAGAAATTCATTACCTTGATCCTCTTAAGTAAATTAAAAATTATTAAAGTAAAATAATCAGGAAATGTTAAGATACAAGACTATCCCTGATGTACAAGCATAACAAGTTCTTACATGAAGAAATATAGCCCAGCCATTCTATTCATAAATTCTCAAAATTCATCATTTATCTCATCATCAATGTTATGCCCAAAATTTCCTGGTTATCATCTATATCAGAAATGGATGAGACTCAAAGAATGATTCAGCTTATGATAACTCATCCTTCCAGCTGGGCACTTTCAATGAGAGTGAATGTGCTTCTGAAGTACAGTGGACTATGGTCCAAACATAAATAAGATAACAGCAATCCAAAAGGGAGAAATATGAAAGAAAAATTAGTAACATTGTTTAAGTGAATTCAATACCTTTCAACACAGATTGAATATTTTGACACCATATCCCAGGCTACCAGAAAGACTGGGGCATGAGTTGGGCCCCTAAAGTATCTGATAACTTTGCCTTTTGCCTTTGCTGGTCTCATGCAGCACTTCTCCTATTTTAAACTCATATGTTTGAGATTTCCAGTCAAACTTTTTGTTGTTATTCATCTGGAACTTTAAGGGGGTTAGAGTGAAGGCTGCTCTCATGACTCCACACAGTATTAAACTTCTGAGAGCTCTTTGTAGTCATCTGACCCCACAGATCCATTGAGCATTGGTAGGTCTGCTAGTATCTGTAGTTAGCCTGAATCCTGAGGTTTCTCTGGGCATCTTTTCTAATACGGGTAGAAGATGCCAATCTGCTGATTAAGTTAAATGTGTGTTTCCTCTAAAACAGTAGTCAAACTTATGTTTTGGCCCCTCTTGAGACAGAGCTGGGGTGGTTAAGGCTGGGTTGAAAATTTTCAAAAATATAAGTTCTACTTTTTTTTGTATTTAGAAATGGGAGCTTTAATTTTTTTTCTTCTTACATTTTTCAATAATAAGACAATAGAACCTTGACTATTTTGCTTACACATGTTTTCTGCCAAGTCATGTAGTTCATGGCTCTCAAATTCTGCCTTCCACAAATATTCAATTTTAACAGTCATTTATTTTGCTCCTTGCCTTCTCTTTATAGATTTGCCTATTCTTACTTGATATAAATAAAATAATACCACACGTAACCTTTTTACATAGCAAAATGCTTTTAATGTTCTTTGTAGCATTTATAAGTACTTTATTCCTTTCAGCAGCGAAATTGTAGTTCATTTGCTGAGGGATATTTTATTTTCATTCACATCCTTTGTGAATCTTAAACATTCTGATAGATTTCAAGCTGTATTTTCCTTCTGTGGTGTATATTGGCTACTTTTTAATATTTTATTTGAGAGGAAGCACTGTTAATTTGGATGTGTGTGCTTCTAGAGGTCAGTCTTGGGGAAGCATCCAATTCCTCCCCCAGCTTCCCAGGGACAAGAACTAGTTCTCACTAGGAACTATGATTCTCCAATATGACTAAGCTGGCTGGACTCTGACTTTCAAAGATTAACTGTCTTTACCTTCTCAGTACTAGAATTAAAAGAATACCTCCATATTGGGCTTTTAATATAGGGATCAACCTTAGGTCCCCATCCTTACATGGTAACCATTTCACCAAATGAGCTATTACCCAATGTAATATATAAAAAATTTCCACATGTATCAGCATTCTCTTTTAGAACAGTCTTTACCAGTATTTGACACATGCAATAAAATTTAAATGTTAAAGATGATTTTCTCATACTTTAAAAGCTATTTTATTTTTTGAAAATACGTTTGTATTCCATACTTTAACTCATATATATCTGAATACTTATTTTTATTTCCTGTGTAAATATTCTGATATCTGATGGATTAAAAATAAATGTCCAATAGTTTTGAAAAGCCACTTCATGACACACACTTTACAAGGAATTACTCATTCAAGATTTCAAGGACATTATAAGACAAGCAGATTTTACAAATGAGAAATTGAAATACAAATCTATGGAGAAAATGCTCAAGTTCATACAGATTTTAATATGAATGGGTGAATTCAAAGTAAGACATCTTGTTTCTGTAGCTGAGAGTTATGGCCAACCTTTGGGAAGAGTGCAGGAAATTTCATAAAAGAAGTAGGAAATAATAAGACCTGGAGAGAACAGGAACTCCACAAGGAGAGCAACAGAGCCAAAAAATCTGGGCACAGGGGTCTTTTCTGAGATTGATTCTCCTACCAAAGACCATTGATGGAGATAAACTAGAACCCCTGCACAAATATTACCCATGGCAGTTCAGTGTGCAAGTGGGTTCCATAGGAATGGGAACAGGGACTGTCTCTGACATGAACTTATTGGCCTGCTCTTTGATCACCTCCCCATGCGGGGGGAGCAGCCTTACCAGTCCACAGAGGAAGACAATGCAGCCACTCCTGATGAGACCTGATAGAAGGAATGAGAGGAAGACCTGCCTTATCAGTGGACTTGGGGTGGCGCATGTGTGGAGAAAGCAAAGTGAGAGTGGGATTGGGAGGGGAGGAGGGAGAGGCCACAGGGGGAATACAAAGTGAATAAAGTGTGATTAATAAAACTTAAAATAAAAATGGAAAAGAAAAAAGACATCTTGTTTCAAGTTTCAATTTTTTGCTATGTTGTTATTGTTTTACTAAACTGTACTTAGAGAGTTAAACTGTTGGTATTCTGAAATTGTGGTATCAAATGTAGATTTTATTTTTAATCAAAGCTATTTAAACATGTTAGCAGGATAAGACAATGTAGAAAAATGTAGACTGAAAATATCTACACATAGAATAGTTTATATTACCTCATCTAAGCAAGTCAGGAAGATTTAAAGAAGATACACATTAAATAACTACCTATGGCTATAATGATTTAACAGAAGTTTTCTTGTTTCTAATATTTGAGTACTTTGGAATAAATTAGAGCCTCACCCTGGTATTTTGTGTATTCTTTGGGTCAACTTCTTTTTTAAATTTATTTATTTTTTCTATTAATCACAGGTTATTTACTTTGTATCCTAGCCGTAGCCCCCTTCTTTCTTCCCTCCCAATCCCACCCTTCCTCCCTCATCTTCTACATGCCCCTTTCCAAGTCCACTAATAGGGGAGGACCACTTCTATAAATTCTCCTTCTAAAACTCATCTGACTTCAGAAAAACATATAAGAGGAAAATTATATATGTATATATTATTATATGTATTATACATAATTTTTTAATTAAATTTATTTTTATATTAATTACAGTTTATTCACTATGTATCCAAACTCTAGTCTTTGCCCTCTTCCCCTTCCAATCCTCCCCTCCCTCTATCATCTCCTCTTATGCTCCTCTCAAGTCCACAGATAGGGGAAGTCCTCCTTCCCTTCCATCTGACCCTAGCTTATCCTCTCTCATCAGAACTGGTTGCACTGTCCTCCTCTGTGGCCTGGCAAGGATGCTCCCTCCCTCAAGGGGAGGTGGTCAAAGAGCCCACCACTTAGTTCATGTCAGAGACAGTACATGTTCCCCTTACTAGAGCACCCACTTTGATACTGAGTTGCCATGGGCTACATCTGAGCAGGGGTTTTAGGTTATATCCATAAATGATCCTTGTTTGGAGTATCAGTCTCAGAAAAGACCCCTGTGCCGAGATATGTTGGATCTGTCGTTATTCTTGTGGAGCTGCTGTCCTCACCAGGTCTTAAGATATGCCTGTCCTTTCCTAAGAGTCCCTGGACTCTGACCAAAGTTTGTTTAAGAATCTCAGTATCTGCTTTGTTACAATGCTAGATAGAGTGTTTCAGAGGCCCTCTGTGGTAGGCTCTTGTCCTGTTTCCTGTTTTGTCATTCTTCCAATGTTCATCCATTTGCCTTTCTGAGGGAGGATTGATGATATTACCCAGGATCCTCCTTCTAGCTCACCTTATTTAGGTGTACAGATTTTTATAGGTTTATCCTATATTATATATCTAGTATCCACTTATAAGTGAGTATATACCGTGTGTGTCTTTCTGCTTCTGGGATACCTCACTCAGGATGATCTTTTCTAGTCCCCAACATTTTTCTGCAAATTTCATGATTTCCTTGTTTTTAATTGCTGAGCAGTGTTCCATAGTGAAAATGTACCACAATTGCTGTATCCATGCCTTAACAGAGGGACATCTGGGTTGTTTCCAGGTTCTGGCTATTGCAAATAAAGCTGCTACTAACATGGTTGAACAAATGTCCTTATTGTGTACTTGAGCATATTTTGTAAACATACCTAGGAGTGGTATAGCTGGATCTTGAGGAAGTGCTATTTCTAATTGTCTGAGAAAGTGCCAGATTGACTTCCAAAGTGGTTGTTCAAGTTTACATTCCCACCAGCAGTGGAGGAGGGTTCCCAGTACATACTTTCCTTCATCTATTGTCACTTGAGTTTTTTACCTTAGCCATTCTGATGGGTATAAGATGAAATTTCAGGGTTGTTTTGATTTTCATCTCCCTGATGACTAAAAATGTTGAGCATTTCTTTAAGTGTTTCTCTGCCATTCTATATTCCTCTACAGAGAATTCTCTGTTTGGCTCTGTACCCCATTTTTTAATTGGATTACTTGAGTTTTTGCTGTTATCTTCTTTACTTCTTTATATATACTGGATATTAGTTCTCTGTCAGATATAGGGTTGGTGAGTATCCTTTCCCAATCTGTAGGCAGTCTTTTTGTTGTCAGGACAGTGTCCTTTGCTTTACAGAAGCTTTTCAGTTTCATGAGGTCCCATTTATTGATTGTTGATCTTAGAGCCTGTGCTGTAGGTGTTCTGTTCAGGAAGTTGTCACCTGTGCCAATGAGTTCTAGGCTCTTTCCCACTTTTTCTTTTAACCAATTTAGTGTGTCTGGTTTTATGTTGACCTCTTTGATCCACTTGGACTTCAGTTTTGTGCAAGGTGATAAATAAAGATCTATTTGCATTTTTCTACATGTAGACATCCAGTTAGACCAGCACTATTTATTGAAGATGCTGTCTTTTTTCCATTGAATAGTTTTGGCTTCTTTGTCAAAAATCAAATATCCATAGGTGTGTGGGTTTATTTCTGGGTCTTCAATTTGATTCCATTGATCCACAATTCTGTTTCTATGCCTGTACCATGTGGTTTTTATTACTATTGCTCTGTAGTACAGCTTGAGATCAGGGATGGAGATACCTCCAGACGATTGATTTTTTTTGCGAGATTGTTTTGTCAATTCTGTTATATATGCTTTTTGAATAGGCCCTCCCTACTCAAAATGTTCCAGGTTAAGCATCATGTATTATATATACAAACATTAGTAGGAAAAAGGTGGTTAAATACAAGTTTATAGTGAAAAATTACCAAAATGGGTTAAAATAACCAAACTCTTATTGTATGGTTTGGTTTTATGAGTGAAGATAAACAGATGCAAGTAAAGGAGCGCTTTAAAAAGCCCAGGAACTGAAGAAAAAAAGAAAATTCTATAAGAACAGCAATAAAAATATAGAAAGCAGTGTTAAAAATTAAGATTTGACCTGGGCATGGTGATGCTCAGCTGTAATCCCAGACCTTGGAGATACAGAGGCAGGCAGATCTCTCTGAGTTTGAGGCCAGCTTAGTCTACAAAGTCAGGCCAGGATAGCCAAGGCTACACAGAGAAACCCTGGATCAAAAAAATTAAGATTTGATGGAAGTAATGAGATTTTGCTGCATACCAGTTCACAAACAGGCATCTATACTACCAAACTAGAACAATACTGCTGAAGTATGTGTTAGCCCATTTTTGTCTCTGAAAGCTCAACTCACCATCTGCCTATTCAATGCATGAACAATTTCCAAGAAGGGCCAGGAGAGAGTGAATCCCTTCATTTAAAGGGAAGAAAAGAATGACAACATGAGGACAAGGTCTATAAAAACTCTGTAGATATTAGGGTTTCAGGTTTTTATTCTTGAAGTGACATGAATCAGTTTCTTTCCATCAGAGGAACATACTGATCAGCTTGCTGTCTATAGAAATTAATCACATCAATGTAAGAAAAATTGTATAAATGTCATTAATAGAAGAGATGGACACTATTTAAGTACTTCATATAAATGCATGAAAATGTCATAAAGAAACCCACTCTTTTGTGTAATTAAAATATTAATCAAAATTAGTATGAAAAAGCATTTGGAGAGACTTGCCGCCCAGGCCTGGTTGGTCCCTACTTGGAGCAGCTGCAGTACATGAGGGTCAATGCATATGATTCATAATGGAGAGTGAAAACACTGCTTCATGATGAGAATCAACCCCTTGTGGCCACCGATTCTTAAAAGATGGAGGCTGGCTCTTCCTACTCAAAATCCCCTAGGTGAAGCATTAGAGAAAGAAGCAAAGAGATTTTCTGCCCAGCAGAAGTCTGCTCAAGCTCAGGTCTCCCAGGAGGTGGCAGAGTCCAGCTCTTGAAAGTTTCCAGCTGGAATCAAGATGGTTAACCACTCCATCACACCCAACATACAAGTGATAGCCATCCTCAACAATGCTGACATCAAGAGCATCATCACAGCACTTATTTGCACAAGGAAAGAGAATGGCAACAATAGACCAAACAAGTTCATTAGCTCTGGGGGAACCTCATTGCACCCTCCTGGTCCTCAGCCTCAAGTACAAACCAGCAATGATTCCAAGAGGACAGAATTGATCACTGAGATGCTGGGACCAAAATCAGGATCTAAGGGTGTGTCTACTCCCAAGCCACCTGGAGCCCTTTCAAGACAAAGACAGGAAAGCTGTGCTGGCGGTGAAGCAGCAGGCTGCAAGCTAGACAGCAGCTAAACCAATATTCAGTGGCTTGGCAAGATGAGTTCTGACAGGCTGGGCTACTGCAAGCATTAAGCAGGGGATGGAAGAGAAGGAGAATTTTCACATGGAGCAGAATCACGTTCAAGAGCCCTCAGGAACGTCTACATCTTGACAAGACTCTGTGTCTGAGAGGCTACCCTACTCTTACATGGCCATAATTCAGTTCTCCATCAATAGCACTGAGAAAAGCTTATGGCCTTGAAAGATATCTACATTGGATTGAGGACCACTTTCCTTATTTTAAGCATATGGCCAATCCAGGCTGGAAGAACTCCATTCATCATAACTTTTCTCTCCACAACATGTTTGTTCGGGAAACATCTGCCAATAGCCAGGTTTCTTTCTGGACCATTCACCCAAGTGCCAATCACTACTTGACATTGGATTAGGTGTGTAAGGCCTCCACCAGCCACTGGAACCAGGGACTCTACAATCGCCCAAGGACTTGGAATCACAGCAGAAACGACCCAATCTGGAGAAATGTTACCATCAAAACTGCACTCCAGATGGGTGACGATCGAAAGATGAAGCCAATGCTCCCTAGGGTTAAATAATACCTGGTGCCCATCCAGTTGCCAGGGAATCGCTCCCTGGGGTTACAGCCCTCTTTGAAGGTGCCATTGCTTCTGGTGGCTTCACTTATGAGCTCAGAATTCACCCATCATAACAAGTGAGTCCACATTGCGCCAAAGGTGCTGCTAGGCAGCAAAGGGATAGCCCCATTTCCTGCTGCAGAACTAGAGAAGGAGAAACCCCTGCTTGGAGAAGGGCTGTGGCTTCTGCTTCCAATTCAGTCTATTAAGGAGAAAGAAATCCAGCCTGGGGAGGAGAGACCTCTCAAAGTGGAGAATCCACCCTTGGAAAAGTGGCTCTCTCCATGTGCATCCCTGAAGGAGAAACTATCCAACTCCTGAGAAGACTCCACTTGCTCTCCTACCCTAAAGCCCAAAAAGTCCTACTGTGGGCTCAAGTCCCCAACCAGGTATGTTTCAGAAATGCTGGTGACTAAGCAGAGAGAGAAGAGGGAGATGAGCTGGTTTTGGAAGAAACAGCACCTCTGGCAACTTTGTCTGGATAAGCCTGAACTGCTCTTCTCAGAGAACTCCAGCACATTGTGACCAGCCATGGAACCCCTATTCCTGGCAGTCTTCTGAGTCTGTGCCCGGGCTCAGCTGTCCTCCTGAGGAAGGAGGACCTTTCAAGACCCCCATCAAGGAGATCTTGCCCCTCTCCTCCACTCCTAGCAAGTGTGTGCTCTCCAGAGACCCTGAGTCTTGGAGGATCACACCCCCAGACAAGGTTGTGGGGTTAGATTTCAACCCAGTACTAACCCCCCAGAGCACCTTTGGTCCCCTGCCTGATTCTCAGTGACTAATGGAGAAGAATATCACACCTCTGAAAAGTGTTACCCTCTGACTCATCCCAAGAGCTCCTCAATACAGAACTCTTTAGCAGGACCCTCTTTGTCTCTGACCCATTCAGCAGCTCTCTCCTCCACATCTGGAGGCCTCCAAACCAAAGTCCCCAGAGTCACAGGTTCCCAACATCTCAGCCAACTGTTCACTCACAGAGAGCCTGGTCCTGGACACAATGAACTACAGCCTCAGCAAGATCCTTCTAGACATCAGTTTCCCTGGCCTGGAGGACAACCCTCTGGGTCTTGACAAAATCATCTGGTCTCATTTTATGCCTGAGTTGTGATAGAGAAAAACCCTTGCCCTTGTTGCCCAATGCCTACTATCCTGGCAGTGTGTGGTTGGATAGTGCAAGGCTCAGTGGACCCTAAGCTGTCTGAGGGAAGCTATCAGGCAAGGGCAGAGCTGTGCACCTTGACATAATTCTGCCAAGAAGATAGTCACATCTAAGTCACTGCTGGGACCTATGCAAACAATAGGGTTTCCCAGAGAGTCTGAGTCCTCTTCTTTCTGCTGGCAACTCAATGGTGGGTTTGACAAAAGCAGTGATGATCAGGAAGTGTCCATTAGTTATCCACTGTTCAAGGCAGAATGACCTTATAAATGGTGTAAGTTCCCCAAATGGTCCTCTAATTATAAACGTAAGCTTATTTCCTTAGATCATTATCCAGAGACTGCCAGGGTGGGTAGGATCACAAAGGCTTGCATTTAGCTTCTGCTTGAGGCCTTTGCGGGAATAACCTGCAGTGAAATTTCTTCCATACTTGAGGATTCTGCTGTAGGCTTCTAGGCATACAGGGTGGCTTGCCAGGATTCAGCTTACTGCACTTTCCTCACAGCTCCACGTGTTTCCAAGCCAGTGGTCCTGCAAGAGGAAATCCTGGTGTAAAAGCCTATTGGATTTGGGTGTAGGGGGATGGGTGCACCTGAAACAAAGTGTGGGTACTCACATGAATCCTGTTAGGTGTTCCTTTGATAGTGTTCCTAATCATAACATTGAGAAGTCAGGCTGAGACCTGAGGAGGAAGTGACGTCTGTCTTCCTTAGCCTGCACCTGAGTTATGCAAAGAGCCAACGTAAACCCCCACTGTACAAGCTAGCACACTAACACTACTTTATTTTTTTTTGAATTATATTTTTTTCTTATCAGTTACATTTTATTAACTCTGTATCCCAGCCGTGTCCCGATCCCTCATTCCCTCCCAGTTCCTCCCTCCCTCCCTCCTCTCCACCGTGCCCCTTGCCAAGTCCACTGATAGGGGGGACCTCCTCCCCACTCATCTGATCCTGTTTTATCACGTATCTTCAGGACTGGCTGCAAAGCCCTCCTCTGTGGCCTAACAGGACTGCTCCTCCCTTGGGGGGTGGGGAGGCCAAAGAGCCAGTCATTGAGTTCCTGTTAGAAATAGTCCTTGTTCCCCTCACTATGGAAAACCAATTGGTTACTGAGCTACCACAGGCTACATCTGAGCAGAGTTCTAGGTTATATCCATACATGGTCCTTGGTTGAATGTCAGTCTCAGAGAAGACCCTGTTTTTGTCTTCTCTTTGGTCCTTGTGGAGCTCCTATCCTTTCCCCATCAGACTAACTCCCCTTCTTTCTTATGATTCTCTGTACTCTGCCAAAGGTTTGGTCATGAGTCTTTGCTTTGAAAACACTGCTACTTAGAGTCTTTCAAATGTGCTCAGTAGACTCCTGTCATTCGTTCAATGCACATCCCATCTGTCTTTCTAAACAAGGATTGATCATCTTACCCCATGTCCGCTCTCTTGATTATCTTTTTTAGGTGTACAGATTTCATTATGTTTATCACATCTAATAGGTCTATATAAGTGAGTATATACCGTGTTTGTCTTTTTCCTTCTGGGATATTTCACTCAGGATGATCATTTCTAGGTCCCACCATTTGCCTGCAAATTTCATGATTTCCTCCTTTTTGATTGATGAGTAGTATTCCATTGTGTAAAAATACCACAATTTCTGTACCCATTCCTCCGTTGATAGACATCTGGGTTGTTTCCAGGTTCTGGCTATTACAAATAAAGCTGCTATAAACATGGTTGAGAAAATATCCCTTTTGTGTACTTGAGCAAAGTTTGGGTATATACCTAGCAGTGGTATAGCTGGGTCTTGAGGAAGCACTATTCCTAATTGTCTTAGAAAGTGCCAGATAGATTTCCAGAGAGGTTGTACCAGTTTACATTCCCACCAGCAGTGGAGGAGGGTTCCCCTTTCTCCACAACCTCTCCAGCATGTGTTGTCCCTTGAGTTTTTCATCTTGGCCATTCTGATGGGTGTAAGGTGATATCTCAGGGTCGTTTTGATTTGCATTTCCCTGATGGCTAATGAGGATGAGCATTTCTTTGTTCCTCTGCCATTCGATATTCCTCTGTGGAGAATTCTCTGTTTAGCTCTGCTCCCCATTTTTTGGATTACTTGGTTTGGTGCTTTTTACCTTCTTTAGTTCTTTGTATATACTCGATATTAGTTCTCTGTCAGATAAAGGGTTAGTGAAGATTCTTTCCCAATCTGTAGGCAGGTGTTTTGTTTTGATGATAGTGTCCTTTGCTTTACAGAAGCTTTTCAGCTTCATGAGGTCCCATTTATTGATTGTTGCTCTTAGAGCCTGTGCTGTTGGTGTTCTGTTCAGGAAGTTGTCTCCTGTGCCAATGAGTTCTAGGCTGTTCCCCACTTTTTCTTCTAACAGATTTAGAGTATCTGGTTTTATGTTGAGGTCTTTGATCCACTTGGACTTTAGTTTTGTGCAGGGTGATAAATAGAGATCTATTTTCATTTTTCTGCATGTGGACATCCAGTTGGACCAGCACCATTTGTTGAAGATGCTGTCTTTTTTCCATTGTATGGTTTTGGCTTCTTTGTCAGAAATCGAGTATTCATAAGTGTGGGTTCATTTCTGGGTCTTCTATGCGGTTCCATTGATCCTCCTTTCTGTTTTTATGCCAATACCATGCAGTTTTTATTACTATTGCCCTGTAGTACAACTTGAGATCGGGGATGGAGATACCTCCAGATGATCTGTTGTTGTACAGGATTGTTTTGGAGATTCTGGGTTTTTTGTTTCTCCATATGAAGCTGAGAATCTTTTTTTCAAGGTCTGTAAAGAATTGAGTTGGTATTTTGATGGGAATTGCTTTGAATCTGTAGATTGCTTTTGGCAGGATGGCCATTTTCACAATGTTAATCCTACCAATCCATGAGCATGGGAGATCTTTCCATCTTCTGATATCTTCTTCAATTTCTTTCTTCAGAGACTTGAAGTTTTTCTCAAACAGGTCTTTCACTTGCTTGGTTAGTATCACCCTAAGGTACTTTATGTTATTAGTGGCTATTGTGAAGGGTGTTATTTCCCTAATTTCTTTCTTGGCCCTTTTGTCTTTGGTATACAGGAGGGCTTCTGATTTTTTTTGAGTTGATTTTGTATCCTGCCACTTTGCTGAAGGTGTTTATCAGCTGGAGGAGTTCTCTGGTTGAATTTTTGGGGTCGCTCATATATACTATTATTTCATCTGCGAATAGTGACACTTTGACCTCTTCCTTTCTGATTTGTATCCCCTTGATCTCCTTTAGTTGTCTTATTGCTCTGGCTAGGACTTCAAGTACTATGTTGAAGAGGTATGAAGAGAGTGGGCAGCCTTATCTTGTCCCTGATTTCAGTGGGATTGATTTAAGTTTCTCTCCATTGAGTTTGATGTTGGCTATAGGCTTGCTGTATATTGCCTTTACTATGTTTAGATATGTGCCTTGTACCCCTGATCTCTCCAAGACTTTAAACATGAATGGGTGTTGGACTTTGTCAAATGCTTTTTCAGCATCTAAGGAGATGATCATGTGGTTTTTCTCCTTCAGTTTGTTTATGCTAACACTACTTTAATTACCTACGAATAAAACACAGAAGGCACTACTGGTCTTGAGCATCGAAAAAAAAAGAGAGAGGAAGAAAAAGCATTTGGAAAGCATGACTATTTTATTGAGTTTAAGCATGGAAACACAGTGGTTAATTAAGATAGGTATATGCTATTTCCCTTCCCCTTATGCATTTGCATATCTAGCATTATACTCAGGTAATCAGGTTTTAATATCTGTAAGAGCAGTGAGTAACCTTATAGTTCCAAGATAAATTGGAGAAGTTGGCAGTACACTTTAAACCAAACAATTTTGCTTAACACAAAGAGAAAGAATTACCCCCAAAAAGAAGGAATTAAGTCAGAGAGAAAACAAAATCCCTACTTGGAGTAGAAAAGGTAACAAACAGTGTTGGTGAAGTGAAATACTTTCCACATGGAACAATAATTTAAATACTGTTAGTGGAGAGGCACAGGAGGAGAAGATGAAGGGAGGGTAGGACAGGGAAGAGATGAGGATACAGCCAGGATACAAAGTGAATAAACTCTAATAAATAATAAATCAAGAAAAAAGGAAAAATACTGCTAGGTCTAAAAGACTAAGAGATGAAAATATTCACAATGATGGAGATCATTTTATACTTTAAGAAGAACATTAATGAATATAAATTTCATGAATACTACTGATATTTTCATAAATCATTCCTTCTTCTCTCCCCCACTTGCATTTCGAATGAAACATTTAAGCAGAAACTTTCAGTGCAATCATTTTCCAACAATGCAAAAATGGAAATAATCTTAAAACAATATCTAAACAATAGATGTAAAGCTATGCTGCATGTTTGATAGAATTTCCCAATTGGCAGGAGTAGGAAGAAAACCTAGACCTGCAGTACTTCTGAAAGTTATAAAACTGTTAGATTCAAGACTTAGGCATGTGATGTCAAAATGACAAGCAAAGACTGAAATGACCATCCTCTAAAGGTTTTAAATTAAAAAAGATACTTCCTGTTCAGAACCATGATCTAAGCAAATATCAGAAGTTCTTAGCACTGACATTCAAGTCAGTGGTGCTTACAAGCCTAAATATAGGGTTTTCTGAAAAAAAGAGAATTCTGATTCCTTTCTCACCTACACAAATTGCTATTAAAACATGTCTGCTGTCATTCTAAAGCTGAAGTGAAAACATCGTGGAGATCTATAGGTCTCCATGGTTGTGAACCATTTACCTCCTTATGAGACATGTCACTCTACTATACACACATATTATCACATCTCCTCAGGACAAAATCAGAAAGACTGTCATGTACAGGATAATTGTCAGTTTAAACATGCAAAATTTCATCATCTCTTCAGCATCTTGCATTTTTCAGAGCTCAGCCACTCCATTATTACCACACAGTTCTTATTCATATTTATTAAAGAACGTATATAACTGAATCAAGAAATATTTAAGCATAGTTAAGTGACAGAATTTTTTATAATGACACAGATTCTTATCCTACATTCTCCCTTATCCTTCAGTCCCTTTGTCTCAGCTATCAACTCCCACAAGCTTTCCCTGGAAACCTAATGGCCACACCATTCAGGGAAGCATTTACATGTCTTGTTCAGGCATCATCAGAAAAGCTTTTCTTTGCAGCTTTGGAGATCCACAACTAGAAAACATGCAGACGGTGAGAGACTTTGTAACCCTCATCTGTAAAAGGGATGTCTCCATTGACTTCCTCCCATCAGAGCTCAAGAAACGGCAGAAGAGAAGGCAGAAAGATTGTAAGAAGTTGGGACAGAGTACCTCAAGAATACAAGACCTTCTAGATACAACAGGCCTGGCACACATCTGAGCTCACAGGGGCTGAGACAACACGCACAGCACCCGCACAGGTCTGCACCACGTATGGTCTTATATGGTCCTAGAGCTGAAAGGGAAAATGAACACATGGCCCCATCCTTAAACTCATGACAGTCACTTTTAAATGAAAAATTAGCTTTCTCCAAAGGAGTCTCATTGGGAAACAAACCACATTTAGGGTTTTGTTTCTCCCAACAGTATGGTCCACTCAAAATTAACTCAAGAGCATTTTGAAATTTTTTTTCTTTCTCTTAATGTTGAAACATGACGTTTCTTAACCTTATAAATTCTTTTATATAGATTATAGCTTTGGGTTTTGTGTCTTTATGGGATTCTAATGTGTGTGAATATGTGAATTTCTGTACCAATGTGCATTTCTTGAGCTTTTTCTTTAGCTGTTTTTCTTCTGATTGTCTGTTTTCTCTTATTCCGATTTGCTTGGTTTCTTTTTATTGTATTGTATTGTATTTTATCATTACTATTCCTTAGGTGACTGTTTTCTAAGGAAAAACAGAAAGAGATGAGAAACAGAGCTGAATATGAAGGAAAAAATGAAGAAGTGGTAGGAGTTGGGAGATGGGGAAACATAATCAAAATATTAACATATGGAGAAATTTTTTTCTTTTTTTTTCATAAAGAATTTTTTTTAATTTGTATTAATTACATTTTATTCACTTTGTATCCCCCCATAAATACCTCCCTCCACTCCTCTCGATCCCAACCCTCCCATCCCCTTCTTCATGCATACCCCTCCCCAAGTCCACTAATAGGGGAGGACCTCCACTCAATTCCTTCTGAACTTAGTCTATCAGATCACATCAGGAGTGGCTGCATTGTCATCTTCTGTGGCCTGGTAAGGCTGCTCCCCACTCAGGGGGAGGTGAACAAAGAGCAGGCAAATCAGATTATGTCAGAGGCAGTCTCTCTTCCCATTACTATGTAAACCACTTGGACACTGAACTGCCATGGGCTACATCTGTGCAGGGGTTTTAGGTTATTTCCATGCATGGTACTTGGTTGGAGCATGAGTTTCTGGGAAGACCCCTGTGTTCAAATTTCTGGTTCTGTTGCTCTCCTTGTGGAGTTCCTGTCCACTCCAGATCTTACTATTTCTCACTTCTTACATAAGATTCCATGCACATTGCTCAACAGTTGGCCATAAGTCTCAGCGTCTGCTTTGATAGTCTGCAGGGCAGAGCCTTTCAGAGGCCCTCTGTGGCAGGTTCCTAGGTTGTTTCCTGTTTTCTTCTTCTTCTGATGTCCATCCTCTTTGCCTTTCTGGATGGGGATTAAGCATTATAGTCAGGGTCCTCTCTCTTGATTAGTATCTTTAGATGTACAGAATTTAGTAGGTTTATCCTATATTACATGTCTATATGAGTGAGGATATACCATGTGTTTCTTTCTGCTTCTGGGACAGCTCACTCAGGATGATCATTTCCATGTCCCACCATTTACCTGCAAATTTCATGATTTCCTTATTTTTCATTGCTGAGTAATATTCCATTGTGTAGATGTACTACAATTTCTGCATCCATTCTCAGTTGAGGGGCATATGGGCTTTGTCCAGCTCCCGGCTATTACACATAAGGCTGATACAAACATGGTTGAGCAAATGTCCTTATTGTGTACTTGAGCCTCTTTTGGATATATGCCTAGGAGTGGTATGGCTGGATCTTGAGGAAGCACTATTCCTAGTTGTCTAAGAAAGCACCAGATTCATACAAGTCTTTGACTTGCTTGGTTAGGTTCACACCAAGGTACTTTATGTCCTTTGTGACTATTGTGAAGGGTGTTGTTTCCCTAATTTCTTTCTCGGCCCTTTTGTCCTTTGTATACAGGAAGGCTACTGATTCTTTTGAGTTAATTTTGTATCCAGCCACTTTGTTGAAGATGTTCATCAGCTGTAGAAGTTCCCTGGTAGAGTTTTTGGGGTCACTCAGGTATACTATCATATCATCTGCAAATAGTGATACTTTGACTTCTTCTTTTCCAATTTGTATCCTCTTGATCTCCTTCAATTGTCTTATTGCTCTAGCTAGGACTTCAAGAACAATGTTGAAAATATATGGAGACAGTGGACAGCCTTTCTTGTCCCTGATTTCAGTGGGAATGATTTAAGTTTCTCTCCATTGAGTTTGATGTTGGCTATAGGCTTGCTGTATATCGCCTTTAGTATGTTCAGGTATGTGCCTTGTATCCCTGATCTCTCCAATACTTTAAACATGAATGATTTTTGGATTTTGTCAAATGCCTTTTCAACATCTAAGGAGATGATCATAAGATTTTTCTCCTTCAGTTTGTTTATGTGGTGGATCACATTGATGGATTTTCATATATTGTACACAATAAGGACATTTACTAAACCTTGTTTGTAGAAGCCTTATTTGTAATAGCCAGAAGCTGGAAACAGCCCAGATGCTCCTCAGTGGAGGAATGGATGCACAAATTGTGGTATATCTACACAATGGAATATTACTCAGCATTAAAAAAACAAGGAAATCATGAAATTTGCAGGTAAATGGTGGGATCTGGAAAAGATCATCCTGAGTGAGCTATCCCAGAAGCAGAAAGATGCACACGGCATATACTCACTCCTATAGACATATAAGATAGGATAAACCTACTAAAATCTGTACACCTAAAGAAACTAATCAAGAGGAAGGACTGGACATCAGAAGAAGGAGAAAAGAGGGAACAAATCAGGAGCCTGACACAGAGGACCTCTGAAATGTTCTGCCTTATAGACTATCAGTGTAGATACTGAGACTTAAGGGTAACTTTGGGCAGAGTGCAGGGAATCTTAGGAAATAATTGGGAAAGAGTAAGATCTGGAGAGGACAGGAACTCCATAAGGAGAGCAACAGAACCAAAAAATCTGAGCACAGGGGTCTTTCCTGAGTTTGCTATTCCAATCAAGGACTATGCATGGAGATAAACTAACACCTCTGCACAGATGTAGCCCATGGCAGTTCAGTATCCAAGTAGGTTCCATTGTAATAGGAACAGGGACTGTCTCTGACATGAACTGATTGGTCTGCTCTTTAATTACCTCCCCCTGAGGGGCAAGCAGCATTACCAGGCCACAGAAGAAGACAAGGAAGCCACTCCAGATGAGACCTAATTGGCTAGGATCAGAAGGAAGGAGAAAAAGTCTTCTGCTATCAGTGAACTTGGGGAGGGGCATGCAGGGACAGGTTGGAGGAAGGGAAGGCTTGGGAGGGGAGGAGGGAGGGAACCACGGGGGGGGATACAAAGTCAGTAAAGTGTAATTAATAAAGAAAAAAAAGTTAAAGAAGAGGAAATGAAAAAAAAAAGAAAGAAAGAAAACACCAGATTGATTTTCAGAGTGGTTGTACAAGTTTACATTCCCACCAGCACTGGAGGAGGGTTCTCTTTTCTCCACAGCCTTACCAGCATGTGTTATCACTTGAGTTTTTCAATTTGGTCGTTCTGATGGGTGTAAGGTGAAATCTCAGGGTCATTTTGATTTGCATTTCCCTGATGGCTAATGAATGTGAGCATTTCTTTAAGTGTTTCTCTGCCATTCTGTATTTCTCTACAGAGAATTCTCTGTTTGGCTCTGTTCCCCAGTTTTTAATTGGATTACTTGGTTTGCTGCTTTTCAGCTTCTTTAGTTCTTTATATATACTGGATATTAGCGCTCTGTCAGAAAAAAGGGTTGGTGAAGATTCTTTCCCAATCTACAGGCAGTCGTTTGTTTTGATAACAGTATCCTTTGCTTTACAGAAGCTTTTCAGTTTCATGAGGTCCCATTTATTGATTGTTGCTCTTAGAGCCTGTGCTGTTGGTGTTCTGTTCAGGAAGTTGTCTCCTGTACCAATGAGTTCTAAGGTCTTCCCCACTTTTTCTTCTAACCGATTTAATATGAGGTCTTTGATCCACTTGGACTTTAGTTTTGTGCAGGGTGATAAGTATGGATCTATTTGCATTTTTCTACATGTAGACATCCAGTTAGACCAGCACAATTTGTTGAAGGTGCTATCTTTTTTCCATTGTATGGTTTTGGCATCTTTGTCAAAGATCAGCTGTCCATAAGTGTGTGGGTTTATTTCTGGATCTTCTGTTCGATTCCATTGATCCAACATTTTGTTTCTACGACAGTACCATGCAGTTTTTTATTATTGTTGCTCTATAGTACAGCTTAAGATCAGGGTTGGAGATACCTCCAGAAGATCATTTATTGTAGAGGATTGTTTCAGGAATTCTGGGTTTCTTGTTATTCCATATGAAGTTGAGAATTTTTCTTTCCAGGTCTGTAAAGAATTGTGTTGGTAATTTGATGGGAATTGCATTGAATCTGTAGATTGCTTTTGGTAAGATGGCCATTTTTACAGTTTAATCCTGCCAAATCCATGAGCATGGGAGATCTTTCCATATTCTGATATCTTCTTCTTTCTTCAGAGACTTGAAATTTTTTTCATACAAGTCTTTGACTTGCTTGGTTAGGGTTACAAAGAGGTACTTTATGTCATTTGTGGCTATTGTGAAGGGTGTTGTTTCCCTAAATTCTTTCACAACCCATTTGTCTTTTGTATACAGGGGGGCTACTGATTTTTTGAGTTAATTTTGTATGCAGCCACTTTGCTGAAGGTGCTTCTCAGTTGTAGGATTTCCCAGGTAGAATTTTTGGGGTCATTCAGGTATACTATCTTATCATCTGCAAATAGTGATAATTTGACTTCTTCCTTTCCAATTTTTATCCCCTTGAGCTCCTTCAACTGTCTTATTGCTCTAGCAAGGACTTCCAGAACTATGTTGAAGAGATATGGAGAGAGTGGGCAGGCTTGCCTTGTCCCTGATTTCATCGGGATTTATTTAAGTTTCTCTCCATTTAGGTTCATGTTGGCTATCGGCTTGCTGTACATTTCCTTTACTATGTTTAGATATGTGCCTTGTATCCCTGGTCTCTCCAAGACTTTAAACATGAATGGATATTGGATTTTGTCAAATGCTTTTTCAGCACCTAAGGAGATTATCATTTGTTTTTTTCCTTTCAGTTTGTTAATATGGTGGATCACATTGATGGATTTCTTCCGTATATTGAACTACCGCTACATACATGGGATGAAGCCTACTTGGTCATAGTGGATGATATCTTTGATGTGATCTTGTATTCTATTTGCAAGTATTTTGTTGAGCATTTTTGCATCAACGTTCATAAGGGAGATTGGCCTGAAATTCTCTTTCTTTGTTGGGTCTTTGTGAGGTTTAAGTACCAAGGTGACTGTGGTTTCATAAAATGAGTTTGGTAGTGTTCCTTCTGTTTCTATTTTGTGGAATAGTTTGAAGAGAATTGGTGTTACCTCTTTTTTGAAGGTCTGGTAGAATTCTACACTGAAACCATCTGGTCTTGTGCTTTTTTGGGATGGGAGACTTTCAATGACCGCTTCTATTTTGTTGGGGGATATAGGACTATTTAATTGATTTACCTGGTCCTGATTCAGATTTGGTAAGTCGAATCGATTAAGAAAATTGGCCATTTCATTTAGATCTTCAAATTTTATGGCATATAGACTTTTGAAGTAAGTCTTAATGGTTGTTTGAATTTCCTCAGTGTCTGTAGTTATGTCCCCCTTTTCATTTCTGATTTTGTTGATTTGGATGGTGTCTCTCTGCCTTTTAGTTAGCTTGGTTAAGGGTTTGTCTATCTTGTTGATTTTCTCAAAGAACCAGCTCTTTGTTTCATTGATTCTTTGAATTGTGTTATTTTTTCTAATTGATTTATTTCAGCCCTGAGTTTGATTATTTCCAGCAGTCTACTCCTTTTTGGTGTGTCTGCTTCTTTTTTTTTCTAGGGTTTTCAGGTGAGCCAATAACTTGCTTGAATAAGCTGTGTCAAATTTCTTCTTGAAGGCACTTCGTGCTATGAAGTTTCCTCTTAGGACTGCTTTCATTGTGTCCCACAAGTTTGGGTATGTTGTGCCTTCATTTTCATTGAATTCTAGGAAGACTTTAATTTCTTTCTTTATTTCTTCCCTCACCCAGCTGTCATTTAGTAGCATTTTGTTAAATTTCCATGTGTGTGTAGGCTTTTTGCTATTTCTATTGTTGTTGAGGTCCAGCTTTATTCCATGGTGATCATATAGGATACAATGATTATTTCAATCTTCTTATATTTGTTGAGGCTCACTTTGTGACCCACTATATTGTCTATTTTGGAGAAGGTTCCATGAGGTGCTGAGAAGAAGGTAAATTCTTTTGTGTTTGGGTGTAAGGTTCTGTAAATGTCTGTTAGGTCTATTTTATTCATGACCTCTGTGAGAGACATTGTTTCTTTGTTTAATTTCTGTTTTGCTGTCCTGTCCTTTGTTGAGAGTGTGGTGCTGAAGTCTCCCACTCTTAATGTATGGGGATCTATGTGTGGTTTAAGTTTTATGAATGTTTCTCAACCCAGATGTCCATCAACGGAGGAATGGGTACAGAAATTATGGTATTTTTACACAATGGAATACTACTCAGCAATCAAAAAGGAGGAAATCATGAAATTTGCAGGCAAATGGTGGGATCTAGTGACATATCTCAGAAGGAGAAAGACAAACACGGTGTATACTCACTTATATAGACCTATAAGATATGATAAACATAATGAAATCTATACACCTAAAAAAGATAATCAAGAGAGCAGACAAGGGGTAAGATGATCAATCCTTGTTTAGAAAGACAGATGGGATGTGCATTGAACGTATGACAGGAGTCTACTGAGCACATCTGAAAGACTCTAACTATCAGTGTTTTCAAAGCAGATACAAAGACTCATGACCAAACCTTCGGCAGAGTAAAGGGAACCATATGAAACAACGAGAGTTAGTATTATGAGGAAAGGATAGGAGCTCCACAAGGACCAAATATATCTGGGCACAGGGTTTTTTCTTAGACTGACATTCAACCAAGGACCATGTTTGGATATAAACTAGAACCTCTGCTCGGATGTAGCCTGTGGTAGCTCAGTAACCAATTGGTTTCCCATAGTGAGGGGAAAAAGGACTATTTCTACTCGGAATTCAATGACAGGCTCTTTGACCTCCCCACCCCCCAACGGAGAAGCAGTCCTGTTAGGCCACAGAGGAGGGCTTTGCATCCAGTCTGAAGATATCTGATAAAACAGGATAAGATGAATTTGGAGGAGGTCCCCCCCCCATCAGTGGACTTGGAAAGGGGCATGGTGGAGATGAGGGAGGGAGGGTGAAAGCGGGAGGGAATGAGGGAGCAGGATACAGCTGGGATACAGAGTTAATAAAATGTAACTGATAAGAAAAAAATAAAATTAAGAAAAAAAAGAAAAACTTCAAAAAAAGTTTTATGAATGTTTCTTTTACAAATGTGGGTGCCCTTGTATTTAGGGCATAGATGTTCAGGATTGTGATGTATTCCTGGTGGAATTTTCCCTTGATGAGTATGAAGTGTCCTTCCCCATCTCTTTTGAATAATTTTGTTTGAATGTCTATTTTATCAGATATTAGAATGGCTACTCCTACTTGCTTCTTGTGTCCATTTGCTTGGAAAGCTGTCTTCCAACCCTTTATCCTCAGGTAATGTCTATCTTTGTGACTTAAGTGTGTTTCTTTTATGCAACAGATTGCTGGGTCTTGTTTACACATCCATTCTGTTTGTCTGTGTCTTTTTATTGGAGAATTGAGTCCATTGACGTTAAGAGAGATTAATGACCAGTGGCTGTTAGATCCTTTGATTTTGATGTTGGCTGTGGTCATGAGTTTGTGTGCTTGCTTGCTTATTGTTTTACTGTAGTGAGGTTATTTATTTCCTATGTTTCCTTGAAAGTAGCTAGTTTTCTTGGGTTGTATTTTCCTTTCTAGTGTCTTCTGTAACACTGGATTTGTGTGTAGGTATTGTTTAAATTTGTTTCTGTCATTGAATATCTTGTTTTCTCCTTCTATGAGGATTGAGAATTTTGCTGGGTATAGTAGCCTGGGCTGACATCTGTGTTCTCTTAGGGTCTGCATGATATCCGTCCAGGGTCTTCTGTCTCTCAGAGTCTCTGTTGAAAAGTCAGCTGTGATTCTAATGGATTTGCCATTATATGTTACTTGGCCTTTTTCCCTTGCAGCCTTTAGTACTTTTTCTTTGTTCTGTATACTTACTGTTTTGATTATTACGTGGCAGGAGGATTTTCTTTTCTGGTCTAATTTATTGGGTGTTCTGTAGCCTCTTGTATTACAATAGGCCTCTCCTTTAAGTTGGGGAAATTTTCTTCAATGTTTTTGTTGAAAATATTTTCTAGGCCTTGGAGGAGGGAATCTTCTTTTTCCTCTATTCCTATTATTCTTAGGTTTTGTTTTTTTATGTTGTCTTGGATTTCTTGGACGGTCTGTGTCAGGAATTTTTTAGATTTAACATTTCTTTGACAGATACATCAATTTCTTCCATTGTATCTTCCACACCTGAGATTCTTTCTTCCATCTCTTGTAGTCTATTGGTTATGCTTACCTCTGTAGTTCCTGTTTTCTTCCCTAAGTTCTTTCTCTCCACAATTTCCTACATTTGTGTTTTCTTTAATTTTTTTCAATTCTATCTTCAGCTCTTGGGCCATTTTCTTGATTTCCTTCACCTGTCTGACTGTATTTTCCTGTTTTTTCTTCTATTCCTTCAGCTGTTTGTTTGAACAATCCTCTGTTTCTTTTATTTCTTTCAGTGATTTAAGTATTTCCTCTCTAAAGGCCACAAACTGTTTGGCTGCAACTTCCTGTATTTCTTCATGGATGGCTATAATATGTTTTTCTTTATCTTCTATTTCTTTATGGATGGCCATAATTTTTTTTTTACCTTCCTCTATTTCTTTACAGATGTCCATATTCTGCTGGTTTTTATCTTCCTCTATTTCTTTACAGATCGCCATAATCTGTTTCAGTTTATCTTACTTTAGGTCTTTACGCATTTTATTTGTTTCCTCTGTTATCCTTTTCATGAGCATACATGTTAGGTCATCTTCTTGAATTTCATTTATGCTGGGGTGACCAGGGCTACTTGCCCCTGGATAACTGGGTTCTGGAGATGCCACATTGTTCTGTCTTTTGTTGGTTGTGCTTTTATGCTGGCCTCTACCCATTGGGCTATCATAGGTGTTTGGAGTTAGTTTTTTGTGGTCTCTGGAATCCTGTGATGGAGAGAATCCCCTTGGCAGGAAGATCGTTTTTCCTGAAGGAAGCCTCCTCAGCTTTTTGGGTGTAGTCACTGTATGGCTGGTGTTTTTCAGGAGTTACCACAGCTCACCTCAGGCATTTAGACCTGACTGGTAACTGTGGTTCTTCTTAGTTGAGAGGGCTCTCCTCTCACCCAGAGAAGTCCTGGAGACAGCTGTCCTGCTTCTGGGTTTCTTGGTGAGCTGCTGATGTAACCTGTGTGTCCCTTGGTTTGGTCAGTTTTGTTAGGGATAACTGGTTGCCCCTTGGAGCAGTATCTGGGGGTTGATCTCGGGGTTCCCTGTATTTTTTAGGTCTGAGGTTGGGGCTCTGAACCCCAGTACCCAAGCTGTAATCTGTGGTGGATTAGTAGTGCTCTCCTGGTAACAGCAGGATATATGGTGCACAGCAGGTCCCTTGGTTGGGCCAGTCTGCGGGGCCTTTTCCGGGGAATACTGGGTGGCCTATGTCTGTTCCCTTTGCTTTGTTTCCTGTGATGATTTCTTCCGACAGTGACTCCAAGTCTCTGGTGTCCTGGGGCGCACAGTTCTGTCTGTGAGGAATAGTTGGTACAAAGCAGGTCTCTGGGCTGTTGGAGTGCGCACCTGCCTGCTAGTCTGTGGTACCTTTCACAGGGATATACTGGATGACCTAATTCAGGTCCCCGTTTCCTTCCTTCCCTGTGGGGTTTACTCCCGACAGGGACTCTCAGTCTCTGTTGCACTGGGGCGCACTGCTCCAACTGTGCCAGATTAATGATTTTGTAGCCACTCTCTGGGCTGGCAGCTTGAGCCCAGTTCAGTGAGGGCAGCTCGTACTAGCGGGTCTGTGAGACTTTTTCCATGTAAAGACTGGGAGATCTTTGGCCAGTCCCACTGCCTTCCTTCCCCATGGATTTTTCTTGTGACTGGCACTCTCAATCTCTGGTGTATTTGTGCCCACCATTCAGCCTGGGAAGGTGATCGGGACATGCAGGTGTGTGGCTCTGGTCCCAAGACCTAATGCCTGAGGGATCCGGGATCTCTTCTGGGTTCTGGCTGTGTGGCCTGAGAGGTCCTGACTGATTTCCAAGCTTGTGGGGGTTTCCTCTCACCTGGGAAACACGATCGCTGTTGTTTTAGAGCCCAGAGTTCAGTCTCTTAGTCGCTGTAATGTAAATGTTGTCCTGCTCCTCAGAGTCAGTGTTCTCCTGGCGCTGCCATCTTGTCCCGCCTCCACTTATTTTCAATAAAAGAAAAAATAATCAATGGACAGAACTGTAATTGTTAAAGAGCTAATGTTCTGCATGAATGACTGAACCATGGCATTACTTGCATATACAAATATTTTACAAAGGTAGTAGCTATTAAGTTTATTTCCTAAAAACTTTGTAGAACAGAAGCAGAGTAAAAAACAAAACCGCATTTATTTATATTTAATCACAGGAATTAAACACACGAGAAAGGAATAACTGGTGACCCTCTCAAGGAACACTTTTTCAGGCTTATCATAGTTACACATAAAAGAAGAAATAGTTCATATGTCAGACAATTCATAAAACTTTTTAATAGCTGTGCCCTTATTGGCCTCATTTTCAACTTTATTTACATACATAAAACTATCCGATCAGGGACCAGCTGAATATCACTATAATGTTGGATGGTCTATAGCTTCAAGGCAGATGAGAAAAATTCCAAAAAAAGAGTATGCAAGAAGCCACTTGAGATGAACCAACTGGCTAACCAGGCTTCTATAGCCTCCAGATCTCCAAAAGCAGCTGCAGGCAGAGAAGCTCACTTCTTCTTTAGGGGTAGGGAGTGCGGTTCATGTCACTCCTATTGATGAACTGCAAACTTGTTCTGTCATTCCAAAGCCACAAAGAGCACAGGGCTATAATGTCTGCAATCCAAGCCCTGTGCTAAGGAGTTAGAGATGGATTATCTTGTTAGTAAGAGATAAGAGATGGTCATGATCGAATGTTGCATTGTGAGTCACTGCTCATGCATATTCCTCCTGAAAGTAGCCTCAACAAACTGACCAGTTATTCAAGCTTAAAAAAATCTTAATTGAAAAATATCACCCCAATAGTTGAATAAAACTCACAGTTTCAATATTAGAGTATTGAGTTAATTTTTCCCTAAACAGAGTACATAGAGTTCGTTTCACTTGTGAAAAATACATACAAATGAGCTGATCACATAACATGTTTTAGCGGTTATAGACATATAAAGAAAGAACCGTATGAAAAATGGCATTTTATCCCATAAAATATGATAAAAAGAGAGAACCTACGCTTGCTTTTCCCAAAACTGCCATTGTTAGTACAATTCAAAAATGAATTAAAGAGACCTGATAGGCTAGGGTCAAAGGGAAGGGAAGGTCCTCTCCCCTTATCAGTGGACTTGAGGAGGGACATGGGAAGAAATGAGGGAAGGAGGGTGGGATGGGGAAGGGATGAGGGGAGGGGCTATAGCTGGGATACAAAGTGAATAAATTATAATTAATAAAAAGAACATAAAATGAATTATAAAGAAATTGAGTAAATTTGTTATCTCTTTCAAACTAAAATTAGAGCTGTCTTTCAAATATTAAAGATAAACAGAATACCTACTGTTAACCATGACACTCCAACAATATAAATTCCTGAAAGAATTGAACGATCCACACTTTCCTACTCTTGTATAAAAATGCACTGACAACAACATACCACTTAGTTGCCTTTCCAAGAAACACATAGTCTCATAAGAATGAGCAGTAACATTTCATTTTTATGTTCTATGCATTATCAACTAGAAATGCTAAATTATGTCAAAGTTTCTGAGAAAGGTGAGACAATATGACTACTGAATACAACTCTCTAACAATAGTTTCCCCACTGACATACTAAGTAGAACAGCTATGCACAAACCAGGATACCTTTAGGGGAGGAAAGAAAACCAAATGAAAGACTAAAGTACCTGCTTTATTGTTCACCTAAGAAATCAAAGCAGAAAATACTCTGGAGGAAGGAAGAAAACTAATGGCATAGAGATGGCAGATGTGGGGAAAAAATGGAGTATAAGATGAATACAGTCAAAGTGTATTATGTACTTAAAATAAATTGTCTTTGTGAGAGTCTGCACTGTTTACAATGAATAGATATAAATAAAATATTTTAAAATTTAAAAAGAACAAAAAAAGAAGAAAAGCTTCGTTGCAAAGATTGAAATGAACATGTTGTTTCTATAGTTCTTCATTCAACTCCTAGCAGTTCATGTTGGACAGAAAAGTTTTTGTGAGGAGAGAAAATGAATAAAATCCAGGTCTTACATAAAAAGCCAGGTCATCTCAGTGAGATGCAGCACTAGTAATCAAAGGCCCTAGATGTAGGCCAGAGCTCACAGATGGTAGTTTAAGCTCTTATTAGGGATAGACTTTGATAACAGTGGGGAAGATTCAAGTTTCAGCATTCATCACTGTTAAATGTGGGGTGAATGTAGATCACCCACATCTCCCCCTGAGACTATGCATGAGACTGGGTCTGTGAGACTCAAACATAATCCAATTTAATTTAAACTTTGGTGTCTAAAGTACTATTTCTATTATCTATCTCCAATTTTGGGCAATACTAATACTGTCAGGCCTGTGTTCATAGACACATTCAAGAACTGCCCTGACAATAGGCAGACATATGTATCCTCAAGGGATAGACTATTGGTCTATTCTATTGTCTAGAATACTACTGAAACTGTGAAGATTCATGACGGTGTGAAAGTTACATGGGATATAGCTTCTTTCAGCCAAGCTGGTCAAGGCATTGCCTTTGACAACATTAATACAATCTCTAGCATCATAGTGTGAAATAAGACTCCATTTGATGGCTATAAGATAGGGTAGTAAGCGTAGGACATTGCCCTAAAAACTTGATGGGATACTGAAATATAACACTGGGCAGGTGCTAAGGGTTCCACTCCCTAGGACTGTCTATAGACAGAGTCTCTGGACCAGTTAAAAGTCCAGGGAAAGACAAATGATTACACTATTAGATTTTTATACAAACTGTTGTAGACAGTGATTAATATTTACTATTGATATATTTTTACTAAAGCTGCTGTTAGTCCTAAACAGCTATATAACCAAATCACCACACAGAGACTGGATTTATTTAGTTAACCTAGAACATAATGCTGGACAATAGTTACTCCATCCTAAACCTCCAAGCCCTCATAGTTTCTTACATTTAGATTTTCCACATTATACTTGCTTTTAGTGATATATTAGGTCCAGTCCATCTCTCCACATCGTTCCAAGATCTCTCTCTCCTGCCTCTCTTCTCCCTGCTCTGCCTCACTCTTTTTTCCTCCCACTAATTTTCTGTCCTCTGGCTCCTCCCCTCTTTCCTGTCCTCTGGCTCCTCCCCTCTCCTTGCTCAACATTATGGCTAGTTGCTTTATTTTGGCCTGTTTACACAAAGTTGAGACAAGATGCTTAGAATAAGTCACAATGCAATATCCTGATTGAAACCAGAGAGTGGGGGGATCAGCATTTGAATGAACAAGGGTAAGGTATATACATTTCAAAAGAACATTATACCAACAACAAACCAACATAATCTAGTATTAATTGATATATGTTTTAGCCACAGCTCACCTCATCAGTAAGTAGCCCTTAAAATCATGGGCCTTAGTTGTTCCCCAGGGTATTAGTGGTCTTGGTAGGAAAAAAAGGCAGTCTTCTGTGAATTTCTGCAAAGATATTTGCAAGCAAAGGCAGACCAGGAAGACTGAAATAAATACCTAGTTCTTCAGTGCCCAGATATAGATGCACATCAAGGAGCAACTTGACATCTAAAGAAAATAGACCCTCACCTAAATAAGACAATAGAATCTCACTATATTAGCAGTCAGTGTGAGAGAAAAAGGCTGTTTTAAGGAAATTAAGTGGGTGTGAGAAAAATACAGACAAATGGTTCAGTATGCTAGCAGAAAAACTTACCAAAGATATAGAAGCAGCTGTAACCACATATAAATTATTGAGATGAAAGATGTAGTTATTGAAATAAACAAAAGTTTATTGCAGAAAGATATTTCAAATGGAAATTAAAACAACAGGCAAGCCAATGTGCTTGAAAATACAATGAGATAAGACAAAAGAAAAGAGAATAAAGTAGAATGAAGAAAGCTTAAAGAAATTTATAAAATCCTAAAGGAAGTTAAGTCACTAAGGCTTTAAAGTCTACCCACAAGAACAATCGACTAACAAAACCTGCAGTACCAGGAATGACAACCTCCTTTCAAATAGTTGGACAAGGAAACCCCGGTGGCTCCCAATACAATAATGAACTATGGCTATTGAGTGTGATTTTCTCTTAATGGTTGAAGATATAATACCCTATTGCTGAAGACACTGTACACTTAGAACACAGTTCTCATGATATTTGAGCTGGACTTAATCTAAAAGCCTTCTTCCCATAGTCTACTTTCCATGCTACCAGAAAATACTACACAAGCTACCAAGAAGAAAGCAGTTAATAGTTCCACCAAAATGTGATGCCAGTGAACCACAACGACTAGCATGGCAAGATATCCATAAATGTTCAACAGTGACCCACACATGCTGTTAATAACCAACTGCCTTAAAACAAACTGTGGACCTAAAATAAACTGAATAGAAGGGAAATCATTCTTGGTACCAGAAACCTAGCCAACTTCTCCAGATGAGTGAGGTCACTGATCTTAAAACAGAATTTCAAAGATTCAAAAATTGAAATGAAGTTTGCAGGTTAATGGATAGAACTAGAAAAAAAAAGTCATTGAGTGAGATATACCAGATCTACAAAAAGATATACATTACGTATTTGCTTGTATTTTTGCTTATGTATTATCTATTAAGTCAATGATAGCAAGCTACAATCTGTAGAACCATAGAGGTTAGGTTAAGAGTAGGGATTAGGGGAAACAGCTAGATTTCCATAGGAAAGGTAAATAGAATAGGTAGTTATATATAGTTGGCAGTGGGATAGAACATGAGGATTATATTGGGAGGGAGAGAAAAGAGGGAAATGAGGAAGAAAATACAGTTAAAATTGAGGGCCACTTGGGTGATAGTATGGGAACCTTGTACAACAGAAGTTTTCTCAAATATATAGATATACAAAAGCAATATAAAGGAAAGTGCCAAATAATGGGGTAATGAGAGAGGCAGAACCTCAACTGAACATCTCTTGTCACCAAATGAAGTTTACAGTACCAGAACTCAGTTACATCTAATTGAGTTGTTGACACAAGGGAGAAGCCCGAAACAATGCAGGATGTTGCCAAGACTAGAAGTTGCTTGGCACAAATTGACAACAGGACCCAACTGCTGAAGACAATACCCACACAACTCATTGAACATGGAAAATTCAAGCTGGTACCAACACAGAGCCTTCATCCGACATGATAGCATTTTTGGAACAGGAAGGTACTGGGCAGGTTACCAAAAGACAAACATGAACAACAACATAGCCACAAAACTTCTATTTGAAAATGATCTCCTGTCTGAAAAATATGCTAGGACAATGGTGGCACTAATATTGTAGGAATAACTAAGCAAAGAGCACTCCACGGATTGGAATGCATACTTAAACTTATTTGGGTGAACAAGAATCTGAGACTAGATAGCCCAGGGACCTAGGGTCCAATTATTACTAATCTTAAAAACAAAGCAAAACAAAAATTCTTCATAATACATTCTTCACAAAACATTCTTCTATATTCATATATCAGTTAAGGCAATTTAAAAGAACAAGGTGCTCAGCCATCAGAGACTCTTCCTTCTGAGACAGATAGGAACTAATACAGAGACCCACAGCAAGACAATATGCAAAGAGTGATATACCTGGGAACACTCAGCTCTAAAAGTGGTGTCTCCATCAAATACTTCCGCTCAGGGATCAGGAAAGATGGCACCCTGAAGAAGAGAAGGAATAAAGAATCTAAGAGTCAGAGGGCATGGAGGATATCAAGGACACAGGTTCTCTAAAGCAACATGATCAAAGCACAGAGTTTGAGTAAGCATGCACAGGTATGTACCAGGTTGTTTGGTGTTTTTATGGGAT
The DNA here is from genome assembly GCF_907164565.1 of Psammomys obesus. Classification (NCBI taxonomy): domain Eukaryota; kingdom Metazoa; phylum Chordata; class Mammalia; order Rodentia; family Muridae; genus Psammomys; species Psammomys obesus. The sequence continues at coordinate 1,651,854 of NW_026591872.1, read as the reverse complement.
TCCTGGGTGTGTAAATGTGTGCGTCTCTGCTTCTCAAGCCTTTTCTTGGGCCCTTTTTTCCTTCTCTTTGCTTATTTTACTCAATTCCAATGTGTTATTGTTTTATATTATGTTTTATTGATATCCTTTAGAATCATGTTTTTTTTTTCTTTTTACATTTTATCTAATTTATTTATTAATTTAATCTCTTTAGAGGCTGATCCCAGCCCCCTTCCTTATCTCCTCCAAATCTTGCCTTCACGCCCACTGTCCCCTCTTTTTTTTTCTTAGAGAAGAGGAGGCCCCTAAAAGGTATCGACCCACCCATGTACCTCAAGTTGCAGCAGAACTAAGCACATCCTCTCCCACTGGGGCCCGTTTGTTTTCTAATAAGAGATAAATGAGTATATCCTGATGGACCAGAAGGTGGTGAGAAATGAGGATGATTAGAGCAAGCAGAGACTTAATCAAGATAAATTTTGTAAGAAAAAAAATCTATTTTCTATAAAGTGGATAAATAAAAATATAAAAAAGAGAATCTACTACGACTATATTGCAAGACCAGAAAAATTACTAACTGCTTTCAAAATATTATTCTTAAACACACATAAAATGTTTACGATGTTTTTCTTTAAATCATAAGGAAAAATCAAAGAAAACCACAGTTGGGTGGGGCAGGGGGAATCCAAGATGGCAGCAACCAGTGCACTGAGAGGCAGAGGATCTAAAACTCCGAAATTGGTGAGTGGAGGGGCAAGTGATGCCAGAAAATTGACATTGAGGCTTCCTGAATGAGAGGGGACATCACATGATCTGAGACCTTTAAGATTCAGGTCACCTGCGGACTTCTCTGAGGACAAGAGTGTCAAATATTCGAACTCCTTGAACTTCTCTTTTTTGGGCCTCCCTCTTCCTGGGAAGAGCAGGCCCACAGTACCAGAGACTCTTAACACAGAACTCACTGCCTGGGTTCAGAGACAGCAGAGGCAGAGCCCCTAGTCCCTCAACCTCTGCTGCCAGCTGTAATAGCCTCCCGAGTCCCAGATCTGTGGTACCATCATTCCAGGTCCTGTGACTATGAGCAGCTGTAAGGACTCCACAGAGCCTCCCAGCCAGTGACTGTACAGGCAGCCCAATCCCTCAGTGGCAGACAGCCACCAAAGATGCCAGACTTGCCAAACCATTCAGATACACCAGACCCGCTGGGCCACCTAGGTCTGTGGACCACTGTTGTGGCTCCCCAGGAATTCCCAGCAGGCACCTGGGCCTGTCTTCCAGTTCTGCTGCTGTACTCCCAAGTTCAGTGGCTGCAGTACCACTGAGCTAACAGCTCCTACACAAGCATTTGACCCAGCAGACACAAAACTGAGAATAGAGAAAATTTGCTTTTCGATTTGACCTGCTAGAGAGTGAGTATGCCTTCAAGTGCCTGCAGAGCCCCAGATCAAGGGTCCTTCTAAGCTAGCAGCCAAACATCAGATCCCTTCCTACCCACACACCCACTGTGGGAAACAGAGGGACAGTATTCTCAACATTGAAGCCCCTGTTCTGTGGGTCTACCAGTTGAATTTAGGCAAATAACTCCTGGAGCCTCAGACAGAGCTGAATACCAGTGACCTATAGGCCACTGAGGAATTCAGGGAATCTGCACAAGCAAATTGTGCCTGCTAAGATCTCAAGCGCCTGCAGTCCCTTTGGTGCCTGCCCAGTGCCCCTGCCCCACACTTCAGGCATCTACATCCTCTAACACCCTGTCCTTCAAGGCACGCTTCCATACACACGCACATGCACATAATATGTTCGCCTGCATTTGTCCTTCTGTGCCTTCGAATCTTCCTCCTGTAGGTAGAGCTGAATCACCAATGCACACTCCAAATCACTGGACATCTCTCATCATCCTGAAGAATTCTCCAGAAACCAGAGACAGACGGTACCAGTCTGAACAGCAAAAATCCAAGAATGAAAAGTGAAGTTTACAGATAAACAAATGACCAGAGGTCAAGTAAGAATACATCCAACGAAAGTCGGGACATCATGGCATCACCAGCAATACAAAAAATCAATGGATGATCCAATTCATTGGAAACAGAGAAAATGATTTTAAAGCTATGCTTATCCAGTTATCAGAGGCACATAAAGAGGAAACAAACAAATCTCTCAAAGAAATAGCCACACAAATGGAGGCAAATAAAGAGGAAATGAACAAAGCTCTCAAAGAAACACAGGCAAATATAGCCAAACAAATAGAGGCACAATTAGTGGCATCTAGAGAGGAAATGAACAACAACAACAAAAAAAAAATAGAGACCATCATAGAAAGAGAGAAATCCATATTCAAACAGATGAAGGAAATGGTGCAAGGCATGAAAACAGAATTAGAATAAATAAAGAAAACACAAACAGAGAAAAACCTAGAGCTGCAAAAATTAGAGAAAAAGATCAGGAACCACAAAGGTCAGGATCACCAATAGAATACAAGAGAGGGGAGAGAGAATCTCTGATGCTGAAAATACACATGCAGAAATTGATACTTTTCTCAAAGAAAAAGTAAAATCAAAACAGTACCAAACACAAAACATCCAAGAAATCAAGGATGGCATGAAAAGGAGAAATATATTTTTTCTTTATTTTATTAATTTTTATTTTTTATATTAATCACAGGTTATTGACTTTGTATCACAGCCATAGCTCCCTCCCGTATTCCCTCCCAATCCCACCCTTCCTCCCTCATCTCCTCCCTGCCCCTAAATCTAAGAATAATAGTAATTGATGAAAAAGAAGATTCCAGTTCCAAGGTCCAGAAAATATCAAGAAAATCATAGAAGAAAATTTACCAACTTAAAGAAAGAGATGTCCATAAACATACAAGAGGCCAAGAGAACACCAAATACGTAGACAAGAAAAGAAACTCCTCACGTGACATCCTAGTCAAAACACTTAATCTACAGAACAAAGAAAAGATATTAAAAGCAGCAAGGGAAAAAGGCCAAGTAACATATAAAGGTAAACCTTTCAGAATCACACCAGACTTCTCATCAGAAAATATGAAAGCCAGAAGGGCCTGAGCAGATGTCACACAGACGTTAAGGGACCACAGATGCCAACACAGACTACTATACCCAGCAAAGCTTTCAATCAACATAGATGGAGAAAACAAAATATTCCATGATGAAACTAAATTTAAGCAGTATCTACACAGCAAACCAGTCCTACAGAAGATACTAGAAGGAAAACTCCAATCCAATAAAAACAACTACACCCAAGAAAACATAGGATACAGATAATTTTCCAACAAAAATAAAAAAAAAACAAGAAATGAATCACAGGAAGACCACCAACTCTACAATAAGAGTAACTAACGTTCATTTGTCACTATTATCTATCAACATTAATGTAATCAACTCCCCAATGAAAAGACACAGACTAACAGAATAGGTGCGGAAACAGGATCCAACATTCTGCTGCATCCAAGAAACACACCTCTGCAACAAAGATAAACACTACCTCAGAGTAAAGGGCTGGAAAATGTTTTTCAAGCAAATGGACTCAGAAAACAAGCTGGAGTGGCAATCCTAATATCTAATAAAATAGACTTTCAACCAAAATTAATCAAAAAAGATGAGGAGATGCACTTCATTCTCATCAAAGGAAAATTCCACCAGGAGGACACCACAATTTTGAACATCTATGCCCCAAATACAAGACCACATACATTTGTAAATGAAATATTATTAAAGCTTAAATCGCACATCGATCTCAACACCTTAATAGTGGGAGAATTTAACACTCCACTATCACCAAGGGACAGATCATCCAAACAGAAGCTAAACAGGGAAATAAGGGCACTTACTGAGGTCTTAAATCAAATGGACCTAATAGATCTGTACAGAACTTTTTACTCAAATTCAAAAGAGTATAACTTTTTTTCAGCACCTCATGGAATCTTCCCCAAAATAGACCATTTAGTTGGTCACAAAGCAAGCCTCAGAACATACAAGAAGATTGAAATAATTCCTTGTATCCTATCTGACCACCATGAACTAAAGATGGACATGAAACAAAACAAAACAAACAAACAAAAAACAAAAAGCATGCACATACATGGAAACTGAACAACTTGCTACTGAATGACAGCTGTGTTAGAGAAGAAATAAAGAAAGAAATTAAAGACTTCCTAGAATTCAATGAAAATGAAGGCACACCATACCCAAACTTATGAGACACAAAGAAAACAGTGCTAAGAGGAATGTTCATAACACTAAGTGACTTCAAGAAGAAATTTGAAACATCACATAAAGCTCACTTGAAAGCCCTAGAAAAACAAAAAAGCAGGAAGGACTCAAGAGGAGTAGAAGGCTGAAAATATTCAAGCTTGCGCAGAAATCAATAAATAGAAAGAAATAAAACAATTCAAAGAACCAATGAAACCAAGAGTTGGTTCTTTGAGAAAATAAACAAGATATACAAATCCTTAGCCAAATTAACTAAAAGGCAGAGAGAAACTGTCCAAATCAGCAAAATCAAAAATGAAAAGGGGGATATAACAGACACTGAGAATATCCAAACAATCACTAGCCTGTAAGCAACAAAATTTGAAAATCTTAATGAAATCAACAATTTTCTTGATATATTCAGCTTACCATAATTAAATCAAGATCAGGTAGAAAGATTGAATAGTCCTATATCCCCCAAGGAAATAGAAGCAGTCATCAACAGTCTCCCTTCCAAAAACAAAAACAAAAACAAAAGCCCTGGGCCAGACGGATTCAGTGCTAACTCCAAGTCTCTTCAAACTATTCCACAAAATGGAAAGAGAAGGAACATTACCAAACTCATTGTATGAAGCAACAGTCACCTTGATACCTAAACCACACAAAGACCCAACAAAAAAGTGAACTTCAGACCTACACATTTCTTTTCTTGTTTTTTTTTTTTTTTTTTTGGCTTTCTCACTTCATTTTTTTCTTGTATTTTATTTTTCTTATTAGTTACATTTTGTTAACTCTGTGTCCCAGCTGTATCCCGCTCCCTCATTCCCTCCCCAACCCCACACTCCCTCCCTGGTCTCCTCACTGCCCCTTTCCAAGTCCACTGATAGGGGAGGACATCCTCCCCTTTCATTTGATCCTGTTTTATCAGGTATCTTCAAGGCTGGCTGAAAAGTCCTCCTCTGTGGCCTAACAGGACTGCTCCTCCCCTGGGGGGCTGGGGAGGACAAAGAGCCTGCCCTTGAGATCCTGTTAGAAATAGTCCTTGTTCCCCTTACTTTGGGAAACTACTTGGTTACTGAGCTACCACGGGCCACATCCAAGCAGAAGTTCTAGGTTATATCCATAGATGGTCCTTGGTTGAGTGTCAGTCTCAGAAAAGACCCTGTGCCCGGATATTTATGGTCCTTATAGAGCTCCTATCCTTTCCATATCATACTAACTCCCCTTCTTTCATATGATTCCTTGCACTCTGCCGAGGGATTGGTTATGAGTCTAGCAGTTATGAAACACTGCTAGGTAGAGTCTTTCAGTTGCCTTCTGAGGTAAACTCCTGTCATACATTCAATGCACATCCCATTTGTCTTTCTAAATGAGGATTGATCATCTTCACCTATGTCTGCTTTCTTGATTATCTTCTTTAGGTGTGTAGATTTCATTATGTTTATCATATCTTGTAGGTCTATATAAGCGAGTATATACCATTTTGTTTTTCTCTTTCTGGGATACATCACTCAGAATGATCTTTTCTAGATCCCACATTTTGCCTGCAAATTTCATGATTTCCTCATTTTTGATTGCTCAGTAGTATTCCATTGTGTAAAGATACCACAATTGCTGTATCCATTCCTTCGTTGATGGACATCGGGGTTGTTTCCAGGTTCTGGCTATTACAAATAAAGCTGCTACAAACATGGTTGAGCTAATGTCCTTGTTGTGTACTTGAGCAAATTTTGGGTATATACCTAGAAGTGGTATAGCTAGGTCTTGAGGTAGCACTACTCCTAGTTGTCTGAGAAAGCGCCAGATTGACTTCCAAAGTGGTTGTACCAGTTTACATTCCCACCAGAAATGGAGGAGGGTTCCCCTTTCTCCACAACCTATCCAGCATGTGTTGTCACTTGAGTTTTTCATCTTGGCCATTCTGATGGGTGTAAGGTGAAATCTCAGGGTCGTTTTGATTTGCATTTCCCTAATGGCTAATGAGGTTCAACATTTCTTTAAGTGTTTCTCTGCCATTCGTTGTTCCTCTATCAAGAATTCTCTGTTTAGCTCCATTCCCCATTTTTTAATTGGATTACTTGGTTTGTTGTTTTTCTGCTTCTTCAGTTCTTTATATATACTGGATATTAGCCCTCTGTCAGATAAAGGGTTGGTGAAGATTCTTTCCCAATCTGTAGACAGTCATTTTGTTTTGATGACAGTGTCCTTTGCTTTACAGAAGCTTTTCAATTTCATGAGGTCCCATTTATTGATTGTTGCTCTTAGAGCCTGTGCTGTTGGTGTTCTGTTCAGGAAGTTGTCTCCTGTGCCAATGAGTTCTAGGCTGTTCCCCACTTTTTTTCCAACTGATTTAGAGTATCTGGTTTTATGTTGAGGTCCTTGATCCACTTGGACTTTAGTTTTGTGCAAGGTGATAAATATGGATCTATTTACATTTTTATGCATGTGGACATCAAGGTGATCCAGTACTATTTGTTGAAGATGCTGTCTTTTTTCCATTGAATGGTTTTGGCTGCTTTGTGAAATATCAAGTATTCATAGGTGTGTGGGTTTATTTCTGGGTCTTCTATGTGGTTCCATTGATCCTCCTTTCTGTTTCTATGCCAATACCATGCAGTTTTTATTACTGTTGCCCTGTAGTACAACTTGAGATCGGGGATGGAGATACCTCCAGATGATCTGTTGTTGTACAGGATCGTGTTGGAGATTCTGGGTTTTTTGTTTCTCCATATGAAGGGGAAAATCTTTTTTTCAAGGCCTGTAAAGAATTGAGTTGGTATTTTGATGGGAATTGCATTGAATCTGTAGATTGCTTTTGGAAGGATGGCCATTTTCACTATGTTAATCCTACTAATCCATGACCACTGGAGATCTTTCCATCTTCTGATATCTTCTTCAATTTCTTTCTTCAGAGACTTGAAGTTTTTCTCAAATAGATCATTTCTTCCTTGATTAGAGTCAAACCAAGGTTCTTTGTTATTAGTGGCTATTGTGAAGGGTGTTGTTTCCCTAATTTTCTTTCTCAGCCTTTTTGTCCTTGGTATACAGGGGGGCTTCTGATTTTTTTGAGTTGATTTTGTATCTTGCCACTTTGCTGAAGGTGTTTATCAGATGAAGGAGTTCTTTGGTTGAATTTTTGGGATCGCTCATGTATACTATCATATCATTTGCAAATAGTGACACTTTAACCTCTTCCTTTCATATTTGTATACCGTTGATCTCCTTTAGTTGTCTTACTGCTCTGGCTAGGACTTCAAGTACTATGGTGAAGAGATATGGAGAAAATGGGCAGCCTTGTCTTGTCCCTGATTTCAGTGAGATTGATTTAAGTTTCTCTCCATTGATTTTGATGTTGGCTATAGGCTTGCTGTATATTGCCTTTACTATGTTTAGGTATGTGCCTTGTATTCCTGATCTCTCCAAGACTTTAAACATGAATGGGTGTTGGACTTTGTCAAACACTTTTTCGGCATCTATGGAGATGATCATGTGGTTTTTCTCCTTCAGTTTGTTTATGTGGTGGATTACATTGATGGATTTCCATATGTTGAACCACCCTTGCATGCCTGGGATGAAGTCTACTTGGTCATGATAGATGATATCTTTGATATGTTCTTGGATTCGGTTTGCAAGTATTTTATTGAGTATTTTTGCATCAGACATACATTTCTTAAGAACATTGATACAAAAACACTCAATAAAATACTTGCAAACTGAATCCAAAAACACATAAAAGTTATCATCTGCCATGACCAAGTATGTTTCATTCTAGTCATGCAAGGGTGGTTCAACATACAGAAATCCATTAATGTAATCCACCACATAAACAAACTGAAGGAGAAAAACCACATGATCATCTCCATAGATGCCGAAAAAGTGTTTGACAAAGTCCAACACCCATTCATGTTTAAAGTCTTGGAGAGATCAGAAATAAAAGGCACATATCTAAACATAATAAAGGCAATATACAGCAAGCCTATAGCCAACATCAAAATCAATAGTATGTTTCATTCTAGTCATGCAAGGATGGTTCAAGATAAGGTAATCCATTAATGTAATCAACCATATAAACAAACTGAAGGAGAAAAACCATATTGTCATCTCCTTAGATGCAGAGAAAACATTTGACAAATCCAAACACCCATTCAGGTTTAAAGTTGGAGAGATCAAGGATACAAGGCATACATGTAAACAAAGTAAAGGCAATATACAGCAAGCCTATAGACAAAATCAAACTAAACAGACAGTAAATTAAATCAGTCCCACTTAAATCAGGGACAAGACCAGGCTGCCCACTCTCTCCATATCTCTTCAACATAGTTCTTGAAAGCCTATCTAGAGCAATAAGACAACTAAAGGAGATCAAGGGTATACAAATCAGAAAGGAAGAAGTCAAAGTATCACTATTTGCAGATGATATGATAATATACATGAGCAACCCTAAAAAATCAACCAGAGAACTCCTTCAGCTGATAAACACCTTTTCCAAAGTGGCTGGATACAAAATTAACTCAAAAAAAAGTTAGAAGCTCTCCTGTATACCAAAGACAAAAGGGCCAAGAAGAAATTAGGGAAACACCCTTCACACTAACAACTAATAACATAAAGTACTTGGTGTGACTGTACCAAGCAAGTGAGAGACCTGTTTTAAAAATACTTCAAGTCTTTGAGAAAATTGAAGAAGGTATCAGAAGATGGAAAGATCTCCCATGTTCATAGATTGGTAGAATTACAATAGTGAAAAAAGCCATTCTGCCAAAAGCAATCTAAAGATTGAATGCAACTCCCATTAAAATACCAACACAATTTTTTACAGAGCTTGAAAGAAAAATTCTCAACTTCATATGGGAAAAAAGAAAGACACGAATTTCTGAAAAGATTTGTACAACAATAGATCACCTAGAGTTTTAACCATCCTTGACCTCAACCTATACTACAGAGCAATAATAATAATAACTAGTATTGACATAGTAAGAGGATAGTGTATCAATGGAACCTAATAGAAGAACAAGAAATAAACCCACACAACTATGGATACTTGATGTTTGACAAAGAAACCAAAACCATTCAATGCAAAAAAGACAGCATCTTCAACAAATAGTAATGGATCAACTTGATGTCTACATGCAGAAAAATGAAAATAGATCCATATTTATTACCCTCCACAAAACTAAAGTCCAAGTGGATCAAAGACCTCAACATAAAACTATACATACTAAACCAGTTAGAAGAAAAGTGAGGAATAGCTTAGAACTCATTGGCACAGGAGAAAATTTTCTGAACAGAACACCAACAGCACAGGCTCTAAGATCAACAATCAATAAATGGGACCTCATGAAACTTAAAAGTTTCTGTAAAGCAAAGGACACTTTCATCAGAACAAAAAGACAGTCTACCAACTAGGAAAGGATCTTCACCAACCCTATATCTGACAGAGGGCTAATATCCAGAATATATAAAGAACTAAAGAAGTTAAAAAGCAACAAATCAGGTAATCCAATTAAAAAAATGTGGTATGGAGCTAAACAGAGAACTCTCTGTAGAGAAATGTAGAATGGCAGAGAAACACTTAAAGAGATGCTCAATGTCCTTGGCCATCAGGGAGATGCAAATTAAAATGACCCTGAGATATCACCTTATACCCATCAGAATGGCTCAGATCAAAAACTCAATCGACAACACATGCTGGAGAGGTTGTGAAAAAAGGGGAACCCTCCTCCACTTTTCGTGGGAATACAAACTTTCACAACCACTTTCGAAATCAATCTGGCACTTCCTCAGACAATTATGAGTAGTGCTTCTTCAAGATCCAACAATACCATTCCTAGGCACATATCCAAAATATGCTCAAGTACACAACAAAGTCATTTGTTCAGCCATGTTCATAGCAGCTTTGTTCATAATAGCCAGAACCTACAAACAACCCAGCTGTCCTTCAATGGAGGAATGGATACAGAAAGTGTGGTACTTTTACACAATGGAATACTACTCAGCAATTAAAAACAAGGAAATCATGAAATTTGCAGGCAAATGGTGGGATCTAGAAAACATCATCCTCAATGAGGTATCCCAGAATCACAAAGACACACAAGGTATATACTCACTTATAAGTGGATACTAGACCTAAAAGATAGGATAAACATACTAACATCTGTACACTTAAGGAAGTTAAGAAGAAGGATGATAGAGGGTAAGATGATCAACCTTCACTTAGAATGACAAATGGAATGGACATTGGAAATAGGTGAATATAAGAAACAGGACAGAATTCTACCATACAAGGCCTCTGACAGATTCTACCCAGCAGTTTATCAACGCAGATGCTGAGACTCATATCCAAACCTTTTGCAGAGTGCAGGGAATCATAGGAAAGAAGGAGTAGTTAGTAAGTCCTGGAGAGGACAGGAGTTCCATAAGGACCAAATATATCTGGGCCCAATGGTCTTTTCTGATACTGATACTTCAACCAAGGACCATGCATGGAGATAAACTTTAACCCTTGCTCAGACATAGCCAAGGGCAGCTCAGTATCCAAATGGGTACCCTAGTAAGGGGAACAGGGACTGTCTCTGACATGAACTCAGTGGCTGACTCTTTGATTTCCCCACCCCCAGGGAAGAGCTGCTTTGCTATGCCATGGAAGAGGACATTGCAGCCAGTGCTGATGAGATGTGATAAGCTAGGATCACAATGAAGGGGAGAAGGACCTCCCCTATCAGTGGATTTAGAAAGGGACATGTAAGAGGAGAAGAGAGATAGAGGGTAGGATTGGGACAGAATGAGTGAGGGGGACTGTAGATGGGACACAAAGTAAATTAACTTTAATTAATTTAAAAATGTAATTAAAAAAGAAAACCACAACTAAACACAATGCAGAGGTCAATAGACTGTGGAGAGCAAAACCATAAAAGATAAATTCACAAAAAACTTCCTGTATCTCTGGGTCAGGGAACACAGCAGAAGAGGGCTTAAGAAAGTTTGTAAGAGCCAGAATACCAAGAGTCTGTTGTGTAACAGTCTCTTATAGAAATGACTACATAAACAATTGCAAAATCAAAGTCATGGTAATGTTAAAGGGATAAAATATCGTGGGTCAAATCATTTGGTAAGGAATTATAGGCTGTCGAGAGAGGAAGAATTATCTTGTCCCAGGAATGAAATTAATTGCTTTTGCATTACCAAGTAAGCAACCTTAATTGGTCGAATACAAAGTGGTCAGCCTTGAAACCATGTACATACAAACTACAAAAAGTTGGCTCAGTAGGTTGTGTTTATATATTTGTGCATACATACACATGTGTAAAAAATAATAGTGATAATCAAGGAAGATATGATATAAATTTTATTTATTTTTATATAAATTACAGTTTATTCATTTTTATCCCAGCTATAGCCCACTCCCTTATTCCCTCACAATCCCACACTCCTTCCCTCATCTCTTCCCATGACCCTCTCCAGTCCACTAATAGGGGAGTTCCACCTCTCCTTCCAACTGACCCTAGCCTATCAGGTCTCATCAGGACAGGCTGCATTGTCTTCTTCTGTGGCCTGGTAAGGCTACTCCCAGCTCAGGGAGAGGTTATCAAAGAGCCAGCCACAGAGTTCATGTCAGAGACAGCCCCTGGTCTCCTTACTAGGAAACATACTTGGACACTGAGGTGCCATGGACTACATCTGTGCAGGGTTTCTAACACCCCTGGGCCCAGATTTCTTGGTTCTGCTGCTTTCCTTGTGGACCTCCTTTCCCCTCCAGGAGTTGCTATCTCCCACTTCTTTCATAAGATTCCCTGCACTCTGCCCAAAGTTTGGCTATGATCCTCACCATCTGATTTGATACCCCTCTGGGTATAGTCTTTCAAAGGCAATCTGTGGTAGGCCCCTGTCCTGTTCCCTGTTTTCTCTCTCTTCCTATGTTCATTCTGTTTGCCTTTCTGAGTGAAGATTGATCATCTTACCCAGGGTCCTCCTTCTTGCTTAGCTTCTTGAGGTGTACAGATTTTAGTATGTTTATCATGTATTATATATCTAATATCCACTTATATGTGAGTATATACCATATCCATCTTTCTGTTTCTGTGATACCTCACTTAGTATGACGTTTCCTACTTCCCACCAATTGCCTGAAAATTTCATGATTTCCATGTTTTTAATTGCTGAGTAGTATTCCATTGTGTAAATGTACCACAATTTCTGTATCCATTCTTCAGTTGAGGGACATCTAGGTTATTTCAATTTCTGGCTATTACAAATAGAGCTGCTACAAACATGGTAGAGCAAATGACCTTGTATACGTGAGAGTAGTTTTGATATATGCCTAGGAGTAGTATAGCTGCATCTTGAGGTAGCACTATTCCCAACTGTCTGAGAAAGCACCAGATAGATTTCCAAAGTTGTTGGACAAGTTTACAACCCCACCAGCAATTTAACAGGGTTTGCCTTTCTCCACAACCTCTCCAGCATGTGTTGTCACTTGAGTTTTTTTTATCTTAGCCATTCTGATGTGTGTAAAGTGAAATCTCAGGGTCATTTTGATCTGCATTTCCCTGATGAGTAAGGATATTAAGAATTTCTTTAAGTGTTTGTCTGCCATTCGATATTCCTCTATTGAGAATTCCCTGTTTAGCTCTGTACCCCATTTTTCAATTGGATTACTTGATTGGTTGCTTTTTTTTAACTTTTATTAATTACACTTTATTCATTTTGTATCCCCCCATAAGCCCCTCACTCCTCTCCTCCCGGTCCCACCCTCCTCCCCTTTCTGCATGCATGCCCCTCCCCAAGTCCACTGATAGGGGAAGTCCTCCTCTCCTTCTTTCAACTTATTTATTTCTTTATATATTCTGGATATTAGTCCTCTGTCAGGTATAGGGTTGGTGAAGATCCTTTCCCAGTCTGTAGGCTGTCTTTTTGATCTGATGAGAGTGTCCTTTGCTTTATAAAAGCTTTTCAGTTTCATGAGGTCCCATTTGTTGATTGTTGATCTTAGAGCCTGTGCTGCTGGTATTCTGTTCAGGAAGTTGTCTGCTGGGCCAATGAGTTCAAGGATCTTCCCCACTTTTTCTTCTAAGATGTTTTGTGTGTTTGCTCTTATGTTGAGATATTTGATCCACTTGGCCTTTAGTTTTGTGAAGGGTGATAAATGTGGATCTAGTTGCATTTTTCTATATGTACACAGCTAGCTAGACCAGCACCATTTGTCGAAGATACTATCTTTTATCCATAGTATGATTTTGGCATCTTTGTCAAAAATCAGGTGTCAATAAGTTTATTTTCAGGTCTTCTATTCGATTCCATTGATCCACCAGCCTAGTTCTATGCCAGTACCATCCAGTTTTTTTACTGTTGCTTTGTAATATAGCTTGAGATCACGGATGTAGATACCTCCAGAAGATCTGTTGTACACGATTGTTCTAGCAATTCTGTTTTTTTTGTTTGTTTGTTTGTTTTCCCGTTTGAAATTGAGATTGTTCTTTCAAGGTCTGTAAAGAACTGTGTTGGTATTTTGATGGTAATTGCATGGTATCTATAGGTTGCACTTGGAAGAATTGAAAATTTTCACTATGTTAATCCTATAGATCCATGAACACCAGAGATCTTTCCATCTTCTGATATCTTCTTCAATTTCTTTCTTCAGAGATGTGAAAACTTTTTTCTTTTTTTATTATTATTAGTTACATTTTATTAACTCTGTATCCCAGCTGTATCCCACTCCCTTATTCCCTCCCTATCCCACCCCCCTTCCCTCAGGTTCTCCCTGCCCCTTTTCAAGTCCACGGATTGGGGAGGACCTCCTCCCCTTTTGTCTGGCCCTGTTTTATCAGGTATCTTCAGGGCTGGCTGCAAAGTCCTCCCCTGTGGCCTAGCAGGACTGCTCCTCCCTTGGGGGGTGGGGAGTCAAAGAGCCTGCCATTGAGTTCCTGTCAGAGATAGTCCCTGTACCCCTTACTATGGAAAGCCAATTGGTTATTGAGCTACGACGAGCTTTGTCTGAGTAAAGGTTCTAGGTTATATCCATACATGGTCCTTGGTTGGAGAAACAGTTTCAGAAAAAAAACCCTGTGCCCAGATATATTTGGTCCTTGTGGGGTTCCTATCCTTTACCCATCATAGTAACTCGCCTTCTGCTGAAGGTTTGGTTATGAGTCTTAGGATCTGTTTTGAAACACTGCTTGGTAGGGTCTTTCAGATGCCTTCTGTGGCAGACTCTTGTCATATGTCCAATACACATCTCATTTGTCCTTCTAAGTGAGGATTGATCATCTTACCTCGTGTCTGCTTTCTTGTTTATCTCCTTTAGGTGTATAGACTTCATTATGTTTTTCATATCTTGTAGGTCTATATAAGCGAGTATATACCATGTTTGTCTTTCTCCTTCTGGGATACTTCACTCAGAATGATCTTTTCTAGATCCCACCATTTGCCTGCAAATTTCATGATTTCCTCCTTTTTGATTGCTGAGTCGTATTCCATTGTGTAAAAATACCACAATTTCTGTACCCATTCCTCCGTTGATGGACATCTGGGTTGTTTCCAGGTTCTGGTTATTACAAATAAAGCTGCTACAAACATGGTTGAGCAAATGTCCTTGTTGTGTACTTGAGCAAATTTTGGGTATATACCTTCAAACAGGTCTTTCACTTGCTTGAACAGAGTCATAACAAGGTACTTTATGTTATTTGTGGCTATTGTGAAGGGTATTCTTTCTCACGATTTCTTACTCATCCTTTTTGTCTTTTGTATACAGGAAGACTAATGATTTTTTTAATCAATTTTGTATCCATCCATTTTGCTTAAGGTGTTTATCAGCTGAAAAAGTTCTCTAGTTGAATTTTGGGGTCTCTCATGTATATTGTCATATCATCTGCAAATAGTGATACTTTGACTTCTTCCTTTCTGATTTGTATCCCCTTGATCTCCTTTAGTTGTCTTATTGCTCTAGCAAGGACTTCCAGAACTATGTTGAAGAGCTATGGAGAGGGTGAGCAACCTTGCCTTGTCCCTGATTTCAGTAGGATTGATTTAAGTTTTGTTCCATTTGGTTTGTTGTTGGCTATAGGGTTGCTGTATACTCTCTTTACTATGTTTAGGTATATGTCTTAGGAAAATTTTCTTGTATGATTTTCTTGAAAACCTTTTCTGGACCATGGAGCCTGGAATTTTTTTTCAACAATTCCTATTTTTCTTAAATTTTGTCTTTTCATGGCCTCCTTGGATGTTTTGTGTTTAGAACTTTTCCTATTTTACTTTTTCTTTGAGAGATATATCAATTTCTGCAATTGTATCTTCAGTGCCTGAGATTCTCTCTTCCACTTCTTGTATTCTTTTATTGATTCTTACCTTTCTCTTTCCTGATCTTTTCTCTAGTTCCTCAATTCAGGGTTTTCTCTGTGTTTTCTGTATTGATTCTAATTCTGTTTTCATGCCTTGCACCATATCTATTTGAATGTGGATTCCTGACTTTCCATGATGGCCTCTATTTTTTTGTTGTTGTTCCTTTCCTTTCTATATGCCACTAAATGTGCCTCTATTTGTGCCTGTATTTGTTTGGGTATATTTGTCTGTGTTTCTTTGAGAGCTTTGTTCATTTCCTCTTTATGTGCTTCTAATATCTGGATAAGCCTTGAATTGTGATCATTTTCTTGTGTTTCCAATATATTTGCATGTCCATTGCTTTTGGGGGGTGCTAGAGAAGCCATGATGTCCTGATTTTAGTTGGATATGTTCTTACGCTAACCTCTAGCCATCTGCTTATCTGTAACCTTTGAAGTTTGTTCCTGGAGTCTTTACTTCAGACTGCATCTGTCTTTCTCTGGTGTCTGGAGTATTCTTACAGAAGATGAGACAGGCCCTCTGGTTTGACAGTGGATATTAGTATTTTAGCTGTAGCTAAAGGAGGATGGTCCCAGGTACAGGTGCACAATTGCAGCTTTGTGTGTGTGGAAGTGTGCCTTGAAGGACAGGGTGTTAGAGCATGTAGATGCCTGGAATGTGATACTTAAGCACAGGAGGGGGTGCAGGTTCTGGTGCTGTTTGAAGCACAATGCTCATGTGCAGGTGTCCTGAACACCTCAGTAGCTTACAGGCCTGTTATACTGTCTTCCTGGTATTCAGATATGTCTGAGCTCCAGGAATGTTTTTGCCTGGGCTCCACTGGTAGACCTGCAGAACAGGGGCTTCAATGCTGAGAATGCTGTCTCAAGGATCCTTATATTTCTCACAGTGTGGGTGTGGGTGGGAAGGATCCAATATCTGGATGCTAGCGTAGAGGGTCTGCAGATTCGGGTTTCTGCATGTACTCACTTGAATGCCCACTCATTCATTAGCAGGCTTAATAGGAAATCACAGGGTTTCCCCCTGTTCTCCACTCTCAGATTTGCCCTTCAGGGCAGATGAGAGTGTCGGAGATCAGTCAGCTCAGTGGTGTCCACTGTTTGTCTGTTGGGAAGAGAGACTCTTAATTGGGGTAGCCAATTATGTATTTTCAGTCATGGAGCATGGAGGCTCCTGATAGGGTTAGCTGCCAGCCCACGGCCACTGCGCCAGACCTGGGAGGCTGGTATAGCCACCTGCTGGGAGGCCCTTGGAAGCCTGTACAGCTGCCCTTAGACTGGGAGGCCCATACAGTGGCCTACTGAGAGGGCTGTACAGCTGCCTGTCAACTCTGCTGACCTGGGGGGCCTGCCTCTGCTCTTTCAGTTTTGAGCAGGGAGGCCCATGCTTCGATCAGTGGGTACTGGATACTGGGGGCAGCCTCTGCTGAGGAGAGAGGATCGTGCTTTGGTCAAGGAGAAGTTCAGTGGAGTTGAATATTCACCACTCTCAGTCCATGGAGATGTCAGCAGGTAACCTGGTTCTTAATGTTTTCAGCTCATGGGCTGTCCTCTCTTGCCCAGGAAGCCTCAATGTTGATGTTCTGGCTTCAGCTTCCCCTCCACTCACCAATTTCGGAGTTTCAGAGCCAGTGCCCCTCGGATAGGATGCTCACTGGTCACTGCCATCTTGGATCTCCGATGCTAAAAATTTGAGAGTGGCCAAGGGACATGGAATAAGTTGCAGTGAGGAGTCTTAGGAGAGGCTGGAAAAATGGAAGGGTGAAAATGATCTAACTGTATATTTATAAGGTAATTAATACATCAAATAAAGTTCATGTCTGGATATTTTCAATGCTAATTTCTGCAATGCATTACAAAAAGAATTGTTATCAATACTTAAAAACTATTGCAAGAAATTAAAAGATTCTATGAGGTTAGCATTTCTTAGATATCATAACCATACAAGAATACAACAAAGAAAACAAAGTATAGCAATCTCAAATATCTGATGAACTTATGTATAAAAATTTTCAACAAAATATTTGCAAATGATATTCAGTAGCACTATAAAAACTATGTACCATGATCAATCAAGAGATACCCCAGAGATACAAAAATGGCTTAACGAATTTTAAAAAATAGTTTACATGATGAAATATATCAGAATAATGAAAAAAGAACATGGTTATTTATAGTTATATCAATAAATACAGAAACCTCATTTGACAAACTTCAATATCACATTAAGATGAAAATTCTAAGTAAACTTTGTGTAACCAAAAGATACTTCAACATGATAACCGTCACCTATATTAAATCAGCAGAAAACATCATGGTAGACACTGAAAAGCTTAAAGCTTTCTATTTAAAATGTGGAGCAATTATAGTTGGAGACTGGAGAGATAGCTATAAAGTTAAGAGTATGTACTGCTCTTGCAGAGGACTGGAGTTTGTTTCCTAGCTTGAAGTCAATTTCACAACAGCCTACAACTCTAGTTCCAGGGACAATGTTCTCTATTAGCATTCATAAGACCTTGTACTCACATGTACATACCCACAAAACACTGAATTTTAAAAAGGTAAAAATGTTTTATTCATAATTTTTTGACCTAGTCCTCAAATCTTAGCTAGGAAAAAGACAAGAGAAACTAGAAGAATTACTCTCAGTTATCTTTCCATTACTTTAACAAATATATGATATACTATAATTTATATGAAAGAAAATTATTTCATCTCATACTTTAAGAGGTATTAGTCAGATTCTCTGCAAAGGCATGTTCCCAACAACATAAATTTCTTTCAGTAAATACTATCTATTTCTTAAAGCTTCTCCCCACAAAGAAAAGTGTCACAGGCTGGTAACAAGCCTTTAATATATGTAGCATTGGGGGAATAGATAAGATTCAAATAATAAAGGAATCCTGGTTAGTAAAGAAAAAAAGTAAAATTATTTTAGAATTTAGAATCCTAAAGATTCCACCCCAAAATTTTAGAATTAGCAAATGAATTTAGTGACGTTTCATGATAAAATCTAATAAAGAAAAAGCAAGGGTAATGCTTTAGGTTAATTGCAAATTATCTAATATAAAGGTCAGAAAAGCAATAACATTTATAAACATGCAATAAGAAATGACAAACAAATATAATCATGGATAAAAGATAGACCTACAAAGAAAACAAAAATTAATAAAACAACCAAAAAAAATATATGAACACTTTATGTTCTTTGATTCAAGAATGAATGGAAACATGTCCTTATTACTCAAAGAAATCTATTGGTTAAGTGAAATATTTATAAAAGTATTATAATTATTCATAATAATAAAAATAATTCCAAATATTTGTTGGAGATAAAAAAACATACAAATACCACAAGAAATTTGGACCAAATTGAATGAAATAGGATATACTACAATATGAACATATATTTTAAAGCTATAGTAACAAAAGCAATGTAATATAGATATAGAAACAGACCCGCAGTGCTGAGTGCCGTAGTTCATGGCTATTTTCTCAGCACTCAGGACTCTGAGTAAGGAAGACAATGACTTTCAGTCCAGTCATGTCTCAAAAGTGAGTTCCAAGCCAGACAGGGCTATAGAGTAAGACTACATCATTTCAAAGCTTAAGCACTAACCCCAAATCAAAGGGGTAAAGAATGTACACCATAGAAACAGAATAGAGAACTTAGAAGAAATTCTACACAATCAATTGAGTTTTTTGAATAAAAGTTTTTGAAATATTGATAGTGCAATCTTTTCAATAAATGGTGGTGGGAGCATTGGTATGTACATTCAAAAAGAGAAAATTAAATTCCTTGGTCAATGTTTACAAAGATCACGTGAATGTGGATTAAAGACTTAAGAATTTAATAGTATTTGAAGTCGTGGCTAAAGGAGTAAGACAACTAAATAATCAAGGGTATACAAATTGGAAAGGAAGAAGTCAAACCATCACTATTCATAGATGATATTATAGTATACATAAGTGATCCCCTACAACTGATAAACACCTTCAGTAATGTGACTGGATAAAAAATTAAGTAAAAAAAAATCAGTAGCCCTCCTTTATACAAATGATAAATGGACTGACAAAGAAATTAGGGAAACAACACCCTCACAATTGCCACAAATAAAATATCTTGATGTAACTTTAACCAAGCAAGTGAAAGATCTGTATGAAAAAAAATTAAAGTCTCTGAAGAAAGAAATCTATGGAAATATGAGAAGATGGAAAGATCCCCCATGTCATGAATCAGTAGGTTTAACATACTAAAAATGGCCATCTTAGCAAAAGCAATCTACAAATTCAATGCAATTCACATCAAAATTCCAACACAATTCTTTACAGACCATGAAAGAGCAACAATTAACTTCATATGGAGAAAACAACAACAACAACAACAAAATCAGAATTGCTATAACAATTCAGTACAATAAGAGAACTTTTGGAGGTAAAACCGTCCCTGATTTCAAGCTGTACTATAGAGTAACAGCAATCAAAACTGCATGGTACAGGCATAGAAACAGAATGATGGATGAATGGAATTAAATAGAAGACCCAGAAATAAATCCACACACCTATGGATGCTTGAATTTTGACAAAGTCAAAAACCATACAATGGAAAAAAGATAGCTCCTTCAACAAATGGTGCTGGAGTAACTGGATATATGCATGTAGAAGAATGCAAATAGATCTATAGCTATCACTCTGCACAAAACCAGTCCAAGTGGATTAAAGACCTTAACATAAACCAAATACATTAAATCTATTACGAGAAAAAGTGGGGAAGAGCTTTGAACTCATTGACACAGGTGACAACTTCCTGAACAAAACAACAAAAGCCCAGGCTCCAAGATCAAGAATTAATAAATGGGATCTCATGAAACTGAAAAGCTTCTGTAAAGCAAAGGACCCTGTCATCAGAACAAAATGACACCTTATAAACTGGGGAAAGATTTTTATAAACCTTACCCTCGACAGAGAGCTAATATCCAAAATACATAAATAACTCCATAAATTAATCCCCCAGAAACAAATAATCCAGTATAAAAATGTGGTACAGAACTAAAAACAGAACTCTCAACAGAGGACTCTCTAATATCTGAGAAGCACATAAAGAGTTGTTCTATGTCCTTAGACATCAGGGAAATGAAAATCAAATAGACTCTGAGATTTCATCTTACACCCATCAGAATGGCTAAGATAAAAATCTCAAGTACAGCTCATGCTGGTGTGGATATTCAGGAAGAGAAACACTCCTTCATTGTTAATGGGAGTGCAAACTTGTACAACCACTGTGTATACCTATCTGGAGGTTTCTCAGAAATTTGAGAATAGATCTACCTCAAGACCTAGCTATACCACTCCTGAGCATATACCCAAAAGATGTTTTACCATACCACAAGGATACTTGTTCAGCTATGTTCGTTGCTCATACAGGAAGCAAAGAGGTGGAGAACAGGAAGTGAGGTTAGTCTATAAGCACTGAAAGCTTGTATTCAACGACATACTTCTTCCAGCAAAGTTCCACAAACTAAAGAGTCCATAACCTTCTTCAGATAGTGCCACCGATTTTCAACAAAGTATTCGTATATTTGAACGTATGTGAGACATTTCTAATGTCTGTAATTCTTATGTTATAGATTCCTTTTTTTTTTGACAGTTGAGTTTTTTTATTTTTTTAACTTTTATTAATTACACTTTATTCACTTTGTATCCCCCCTAAACCCCTCCCTCCTCCCCTCCTAATCCCACCTGCCCTCCCGCTTCTTCATGCATGCCCCTCCCCAAGTCCACTGATAGGGGAGGTCCCCTCTTCTTCCTTCTGATCGTAGTCTATCAAATCTCATCAGGAGTGGCTGCATTGTCATCTTCTGTGGCCTGGTAAGGCTGCTCCTCCCTCAGGAGGAGGTGATCAAAGAGCAGGCCAATCAGTTTATGTCTGAGGCAGTCCCTCTTCCCGTTACTATGGAACCACTTGGACACTGAACTGCCATGGGCTACATCTGTGCAGGGGTTCTAGGTTATCTCCAACCAAGTACCATGTATGTTATAGATTCTTATGTTATATAATTCTTATGTTATAAGATAAACAGAATAAACTAAATATACATGTAACAACAGCAAGAAATATTTTTTCAAGATATTTTGACAATGAAAGAAAAATAATTTTTAAGTTGATTTCAACAAAGTACATGTTACTGTACTGTACACATTCATAAACTCTTTGACCTAAAAGCACATATATGAGCATAATTATCAAGAAGAGCTAAGTATTGGAAAAAAGTGGTTCAGTGGTAGAGAAAAGGCTCAGAAGGTAATAACACTTAAAATACTAAAATTCATTATGTGAGTATATGAAATTACCAAATAAATATTTGAAAAGAACCAAGGTTGGTATATTAGTCTGTTTGTTAGTTTACAAAAGAAGGAATCAATATAAATATTAATTGGGAGTCAAGGGAGTCAATAAGGTAGTTTGGCTTTTACAGGTACTTGCTGCCAAGACTAATGACCTGAGTTCAATTGCTGGAAACTACATGGTAGAAGGAGAGAACAAAGAACCAACTATCACAATTTCTCTTCTGAACCTTCCATGTATGCCACTGAAGCACCACACACACACACACACACACACACACACACACACACACACAAAGTAAATAAATAAATAAATATATAATGTCCAAATTCTAATATTACTTAAAATGAAAAATAAAATTATCCTGAAGCTCTAAAATGTAAAAGACATAAAATGCTAAGCAATCCTCATTCACAAAAATAATTCTCCGTGATTATAATCATCAATTGTTTATTCTCGTAATCTTTCCTGAGTATGGCTCAAATGTTCTACTTTCCCTCTGTAAGACTTATTACAAAGCAACAACTTATTCCCTCAGCTCATAGACACTAATCATATGCAAAAATAATTATTCTGAAACCAGCATGATTCAAAAGAAAAGTTCATCCTAATTTACCACGGTCTAAATCATCAACCATCTAATAGGTGGAAGGGCTAAACACCAAAAATAAGCAATCAGTAAAAGATCACAATATGCATTTTATATGCCTTATTTCTTTAAGTAATTCTGCAGATTTTATCATAATTCAACTATTTTAATAGATAATTTTTTATTTAAATCTTGCAAACTTGAGAATTACCAATACTCCAACATTCTAAGTGAGTCATCTGGAACTTCCTGACAGACACCAAGGCCTACATATGCAATGGCCACTATTTTTAAGAAAATATTTTGAAAGAAATATAAATCTATATGCAAATAAGGGCTGACAGTATCCTATCCTTCAAAGGTATTTCAGTTTGAAAAAAAAATCCATATATAAAGATAGTCCATAAAGGAAAATTATAGGTATGCATGTAAGATACCAGGGCATATCAATGGAATAAAAATTTGTACATTAAAGAAAAAAGAAAAGAGACAGATAAACACAAGGAAAAAAAAAAGGAAAAAAGGAAGGGAAACTTCAAATAAGTCCTGTCAACAAAGGCTTTCACATCTATAACATTTAATGTATCCCTCACAATAAATCCCACTACCATGCATAAGTGAATTCTACAGTTAAGCCAACCCCCAATAACATCAGTCATGGGCATATATCAGTGATTAATTAGATTATAAAATAGACCTATGCCCTCAGATTAAGTTGTATATTTATGTGCAAGGAAAATAACTGACTCAATGCTAAAAACAAGTTGTTGTTGTTTATTCTGCTTTTTATTATTATTATTACTTACATTTTATTAACTCTGTATCCCAGCTGTATCCCGCTGCCTTATTCCTCCATATCCCCACCTCCCTCCCTCAGCTTCTCCCTGCCCCTTTCCAAGTCCACGGATTGGGGAGGACCTCCTCCCCTTTTGTCTGACCCTGTTTTATCAGGTATCTTCAGGGCTGGCTGCAAAGTCCTCCTCTGTGACCTAGCAGGACTGCTCCTCCCTTAGGGGGTGGGGAGTCAAAGAGCCTGCCATTGAGTTCCTGTCAGAGATAGTCCCTGTTCCCCTTACTATAGGAAAACAATTGGTTATTGAACTACCACGACCTTCGTCCGAGTAAAGATTCTAGGTTATATCCATACATGGTCCTTGGCTGGAGAAACAGTTTCAGAAAAAAACCCTGTGCCCAGATATATTTGGTCCTTGTGGGGCTCCTATCCTTTCCCCATCATAGTAACTCCCCTTCTGCTGAAGGTTTGGTTATGAGTCTTAGTATCTGTTTTGAAATGCTGCTTGGTAGGGTCTTTCAGATGCCTTCTGTGGTAGACTCCTGTCATAAGTCCTATGCACATATCATTTGTCTTTCTAAGTGAGGATTGATCATCTTACCTCGTGTCTGCTTTCTTGTTTATCTCCTTTAGGTGTATAGACTTCATTATGTTTATCATATCTTGTAGGTCTGTATAAGCGAGTATATACCATGTTTGTCTTTCTCCTGGAATACTTCATTCAGAATGATCTTTTCTAGATCCCACCATTTGCCTGCAAATTTCATGATTTCCATTTTTGATTGCTGAGTAGTATTCCATTGTGTAAAAATACCACAATTTCTGTATCCATTCCTCCATTGATGGACATCTGGGTTGTTTTCAGGTTCTGGCTATTATGAATAAAGCTGCTACAAACATGGTTGAGCTAATGTCCTTGTTGTGTACTTGAGCAAACTTTGAACAATAAGACTATTCAAAAAATCAATGAAACCAAGAGCTGGTTCTTTGAAAAAATCAACAAGATAGACAAACCTTTAGCCAAACTAACCAAAAGGCAGAGAGAAACTATCCAAATCAGCAAAATCAGAAATGAAAAGGTGGCTATAACTACAGACACTGAGGAAATCCAAACAATCAGTAGGTCGTACTACAAAAGCCTATATGCCACAAAATTCGAAAATCTAAAAGAAATGGACAATTTTCTTGATAGATTCCATTTACCAAAATTAAGTCAAGATTAGGTAGAAAGATTAAATAGTCCTATTTCCTCCAAGGAAATAGAAGCAGTCATCAACAGTCTCCCTTCCAAAAAAAGTCCTGGGCCAGATGGATTCAGTGCAGAATTCTACCAGACCTTCAAAGATGTGCTATCTCCAATTCTCTCCAAACTATTCCACAAAATAGAAACAGAAGGAACATTACCAAACTCATTTTATGAAGCCACAGTCACCTTGATACCTAAACCACAAAAAGACCCAACAAAAAAGAGAACTTCAGACCTATCTCTCTAATGAACATTGATGCAAAAATACGCAATAAAATACTTGCAAACCGAATCCAAGAACACATCAAAGATATCATCCACCATGCCAAGTAGGCTTCATCCCAGGCATGCAAGGGTGGTTCAAGATATGGAAATCCATCAATGTAATCCAACACATAAACAAAATGAAGGAGAAAAACCACATGATCATCTCCTTAGATGCTAAAAAAGCATTTGACAAAGTCCAACACCCATTCAGGTTTAAAGTCTTGGAGAGATCAGGGATACAAGGCACATATCTAAACATAGTAAAGGCAATATACAGCAAGCCTATAGCCAACATCAAACACAATGGAGAGAAACTTAAATCTATCCCACTGAAATCAGGGACAAGGCTAGTCTGCCCACTCTCTCCATACCTCTTCAACATAGTACTTGAAGTCCTAGCCAGAGCAAAAAGACAATCTAAGGATCCATGTACAGATCACATAATAAATAGAGATATATTATATAACTGAATATAATATAATATATGGATTAATAGAAGCTCATTGATACAACAAAATAAAATAACTACATAAAAATTCAGGAAAACAATACATGAACAAAGTGAGAAATTAAAAAAGAGACCAATGACAAAAGAGAAACAAACAATAATCCTACAATCTCTAGAACACAATTACTAAGCTGAAAACTTTTATAAGCAGCAAATTAATCAAAGCAAAAGAAAATGAAGTCCAAGATATCAATGAAATTATCAACTTAGGAGAATGAAAAGAAAGAAGAATGAAAAAAATACTACTAAACTTAACAAACCAAATAGAACACTGCACAGAGCAGAGAAACAGGAAATGCAAGCTTATTTAATCCATAAAGCCAAAAATAACAAATATATCAAATATGTAAAAGCTTTGTCACATGTACCATAAGAAAAACTTCAGGATTCCAAGATAATGAGAAAAAAATAGTACAAGGAAGCAAACTTATCATATACATTAGCTATTTTCCATTACACCATGAGAAGATTTCTGTGAATAAACAAAGAACTGGATGGAATAGCATGATGTATACAAAGGGCTGAATATAAATAAATAAATAAATAAATAAATAAATAAATATATATATATATATATATATATATATATATATATATATATATATATATATATATCCAACCTAGAATACTTTAAAAAGCAAAGCTGCAATTCAGCAATGAAAGACAGGTACCTACTTTTTCATAACAAGCAAACAAGCGCTTGGAAAGTTGATCACCGTTAGAATGGATGTATAAGAAATGCAAAAGAGAACCCTTCAATGTGTAGTAATATGATACATGAAACATGGGAAACACAAATTTCTCTAGTAGAGTTTAAGGCAGTTAAGCTCATAATAGTCTGATATGTTAATGTGGCACAAAAATAAGCCATGTAGTAACAAAGCCAAGAGAACCTTGACAAACCCCGAAAATCACTACAATATTGTTTAGAATCATTATTAGTAGTACAATTTACTCACTTGGTATCCTGGTTTTAGCCTCCTCCCTCATCTCCTCACAGTTCCACCCTCCCTCCATCTTTCTAGTCCACTCATAGGGAAAGTCTCCTCCCCTACTGTCTGACCCTAACCTATCTGGTCCCATCAGTACTGTCTGGATCTTCTTCTTTTGTGGGCTGGCTAGGTTGTCCCTCCAGGGAGAAGTGATAAAGGAGCAAGCAACTGAGTTCGTGTCAGAGGCTGTCTCTTCTCCTTTTACTAGGGAACCCACATGGAGACTGAGGTGTCTATGGGCTACATCTGAGCAGGGGGCAAGGTCCTCTGTATTTATGGCCTTTGTTTGATGCATCAGTCTCTGCATCCCTCCTTTGCCACCCAGGACCCTGCCTTTGGGGGGAGGAGCTTTATTGGTCTTCTTGTGTGGTTCCTATCCCCTCTGGGTCCTTTTGGAGTCTTAATCACCAAAATCATGTGCCAAATAAACCAATTTACCTGTATTCATCATTTTGTTACAGTATCCAAAATATACTATAGTAGTAAAGGCAGTTTGAGGGAAGCTTGTTCTTATAAGCACCTAGATTTTTTTTTAAAAAAGAAAGTTCTCAACCTTTGTTTGTACCTCAGAAAATGGTTTAAAAAATGAAGCTTGTTTAAGCTTATCAGAATGAATTAACTAAAAGAAATAAATTAAATGGATACTGAAAATATAAACTATGTGGTAAAACACTTTAGCTAGAATAAGAAAAAAGAAGACTCAAATGAATGATATAGTACATTAAAAAGAAGATATTATAACTGATTCAACAGAAATCCTGGGAACCACAAAGGTTACAAATACAATTATATATTGCCAGCAAATTTGATAATTTAGAAGGAAAAGTGGGGAAAAGTATAAATGCATTTATTGTAAAAAACATATTCTACCAATAATGAATCAAGAAATATGAAATATGAGACAATCAAAAATGACTAAATATATTGCATATATAACAAAATAATTACCAAGAAATGTTATGGCTTTAATGGCAAATTCTGTCAACAATTTTAATAGGCATCACTGTTCTGATTTTTAATGAGAATGTCCTCAATAGGCTTAGGTATTTGAATCTTTGGTTGCCAGTTGCTGGCACTGTTTGGGCAAATTTAGATTTGGCCTTGTTGGAGAAGTATGTCACTGGGTTGGTGGTAGAATTTGAGATTTCAAAAGGCCATGGCTACTCCCAGTTTACTCTTTTTGCTCCCTGATTGCAGTTTAAAATGTGAGCTCCCAGCTTGATCCTTCAACTGATATAAGTTCCTGCTGCTCCAATTTCAAGCCATGAACTGTAATCCCAAATAAACTCTTCTATAAATTTCTTTGGTCATGGTGTTTTATTATGGCAATGGAAAGTAACCAGAATAATCAGCAATGTTTTTATTTTTTCTAAACTATCTGAAGAAGAATAAGTTTTCATATTTAGACAAGTTGAGGATATCATGATTCCAAGAACAGAAAGGATAAAATTTTTGTAATATAATGTTCCTAATGAATATATATGTATATGTATATATATATATATATATGAAAATCTTCAACACGATTCTACCTAATAAAATTCAACAGAACATTTAAAGAACTATGCATTTTAGTGGTATCCCTTGGTATGCAAGAATGTTTCAATATAATCAGATCATTAAGTAGGAGACATCACATTCACAGAATGAGAGATAAACACTATAAAATCATATCAATTAATTCACAAAAGAGAATTGACAAAATCCAATATCCTTTCATGATAATAATATTTTAAATCGTTTATAGGATGTGTATCAACTTAATAAAGTAATATATGTCATATCCACAGGTAACAGAATTTTCAGTATTATGTAGGGAAACTTTTCATCTACTATCAAAAACAAGACAAGAATGTTTGTCCACCATTTAACTAAACAGTGTATTAGAATCCCTACTAAGAACAATTAGATAATAAAAATAGGAAGAAATAAAACAGGTCTTGCGGGTAAAATGATATGATAGAAAATCTTAACTTTCTGCTGCAAAAAATTAATTACATAAATAAATTAGGTAAAATGTCATGATACAAAATTAACATAAAAATCAGTCAGATTTCTATATACTAAAAATAACATAAAAACTAAAACAATCAAAATTATATTATTGAAAGAAATAAAACAACTTGAATAAAACAGCAAATAAGGTTAAAAAATTTATATATTGAAATATATAAAGTTCATCAAATTTAAACACATAAAAATTAAAAGGTATTCCTCATGCATTGTCAGAAAGAGTTAATATTGTGAAAATATGAATTCTATCCAAAGCAATTTGCTGATACAATGAAATTCCATTTGATGTTCTAATAGCACTTTTATGAAACAAAAGATAAAATATCAGCATTTATAAGGGACTAAAAAAGACTCTGAATACTTTATGTAAACTGTAAAGTCATCAACGTTATGATTTCACGTTATTAATTAAAAGGTTTACGGGCTAGAAAAATGGCTCATCAGTAAAATGTAAGTGATGTTCTTACAAAAGGTCAAAGTTCAGTTCCTAGTACTATGTTGCGTGGCTACCAGCCACCTAGAACTCAAGGGATTCAACACCCTCTTCTGTACTCTGTAGGCTTCCACATTCACACTTACATACCCACAAACAGATACATATGCACAACTACAAAAATAAACTTTGAAATGTTATATACTTTTTATCATTAAGGTCTTTTACCTCCTTTTTAAAGGTTTATTTCTAGGTATTTTTTTTAAGTCTATTGTGAAACAGACTTTTTCAGTTTCTTTCTCAACAGGTTCCTTATTGAATGAAAAGACTCATTTTAAAATAAGTTTTATATGATTCTATGTTTTAAAAAATATATCATTATTAAATATTTCCTTGTGGACTGTCAGTTTTTCTTAAAAAACATTTCTTTCATTAATTTATCTTTTATTCTAAAAATTTCATACAATATATTTCTCCTTCTTCAACTCAGACTCCCAGAATCTCCCACCCCCTTTCCAGATTCTCTTCACCTCCGTTCCCACCCAACTTCATGTTTTTCTCTCCTTCCTTGCCTAAAAATCCTCCCCATCAAAAAAACACCATGGAATATTTTGTGTTGGCCAGCTATTCCTTGGTATAGGGCCAGATTCAAACCAGACAAAATCCCTGCACAGAGATGGGGATGCGGACACAAAGTCCCATATCTAACCAAGCAAGCTATTTGAAACTGATACCTGATGGAAACCTTCCCTTTTATAAGTAAATCATGTTTCTCCAATAATTGAGAGGCACTATCAACCACACACCAGAGGTTTAATTTTATGTATTTGAGTATTTTGCCCGAATGTATGTACATGCACCATGTTTGTTGCTCTTGGCTTTGGAAGACAGAAGAGGGTACTGGAACTTCTGGAACTGAAGTTTCAGGTAGTTGTGAGCCATCACATTATGTGGATGCTGGGGAGAGAACCAAGCCCCGCAGGAAGAGCAGCGAGTGTTCTTAACCAATGAAGCAGCTCTCCAATCCTTTCTTTAGGTCTTTTAAATATAGAATAATAGTATCTGAAAATAGTTTTATCTCTTGCTCCCTTATTTGAATTATTTTAATTTGTTTTCCTGACTTATTAAGTAAGAATTACTTACTAAGAATTCCAGAACTATATTGTGTAAAACTTTAGAATTCAATCTGACACATTCTCAGAAAATTAGGAACAGCACTTCCTTAAGATATAGCTATACCACTCCTAGGCATATATCCAAAATAGTCTCAAATACACAACAAGGACATTTGTTCAACCATATTGGTAGCAGCTTTATTCATAATAGCCAGAAGCTGGAAACAACCTAGATGTCCCTCAATAGAGGAATGGATACAGAAATTGTGGTACATTTACACGATGGAATACTACTCAACAATTAATAACAAGAAAATCATGAAATTTGCAGGAAAATGGTGGGAACTAGAAAAGATCATCATGAGTTATTCCAGAATCAGAAGGACACACACGGTATATACTCACTTATAAGTGGACCTAAAAGATAGGATAAAAATACTAAAATCTGTACACCTAAAGAACTTAAACAAGAACAAGGACCCAGGGTAAGATGACCAGTCCTCACTTAGAAAGACAAATGGGGTAGACATTGGAAGAAGGAGAAAACAAGAAACAAGACAGGAGCTTACCATAGAGGTCCTCTGAAAGACTCTACCTAGCAGTGTATCAAAGCAGATGCTGAAGCTCACAACCAAACTTTGAGCAGAGTGCAGGGAACCTTACGAAGGAAGGGGGAGATGAAAAGACCTGGAGGGGACAGGAGCTCCACAAAGAGAGTGACAGAACCAAAAATCTGGGCAGAGGGATCTTTTCTGAGACTGATACTCCAACCAAGGACCATTCATGGAGATAACCTAGAACCCCTGCTCAGATGTAGCCAATGGCAGTTCAGTGTCCAAGTGGGTTCCATAGTAATGGGAACAGGGACTGTCTCTGACATGAACTGATTGGCCTGCTCTTTGATCACCTCTCCCTGAGGGGTGAGCAGCCTTACCAGGACACAGAGGAGGACATTGCAGCCAGTCTTGATGAGACCTTATATGCTAGGGTCAGATGGAAGGGGAAGAAGTCCTCCTGTATCAGTGGATGTAGAGAGGGGCAAGGGAGGAGATGAGGGAGGGAGGGTGGGATAACGAGGGAATGAGGGAAGGGGCTACAGCTGGGAATCAAATTAAATTAATTGTAATTAATTTAAAAAATAAAAATTTAATTTAAAAATTGGAGAGGAAAAAAGTAAAAAGAAAACGTTTTCAGTTTTCCACATTTGGTAGTCTGACGGCTCTAAGTTTGTCATATATAAACTTTATTATGTTGCATTAGGATCTTTCCATTCTTCATTTATTCAAACTTTCTCTCATCCACTGGCGTTGAATAAAAAATTAATCCAGCCACTAAGGAAAACAGTGTGGTGTTTCCTTAAAATACAAAATAGAATTCCCATATGATCCAGCTATCCCACTCCATGTATACACTAAAAAGAATCAAAATCAGCATAGTTATATATAATACCTGCACATTTTCAGAGCCCTATTAGCTTCTACTCATAACAATTAACTTACAAAATAAGCCTAGTTTCAGCCTAGTTTCTATCAGTGCAAGAATAAAAAGTATGATATATTTGAATATGGTCAAATACACTATATACATATTGAAAATATAGCTGAATACTTTGTACAATTAATACATACTAATAAAATGTATAGGTATAAAAGACTGTCATGAAACTACGTTGTCATGCCTTAATATACTGTAATGCTTAATATCTGTGATGCTTACTGTAAACTATCAGCTTGACAGAATCTATGATCCTTGGACAGGTGTCTAAGCATGCCTGCGGGAATTATACTGATTTCACTGATACCTCTGAGTGGTATCATAACTGGACTTGGAAAGGGCAGTTAGAAGCAGTTTACATTCATCACTCTCTGATTCCAGAGTAAGGATACAGTGTGACCATAAAGTCTTCTGCTCCTGTCATCTTGCCTTTCCTGACTGCTACCATGTCTTCCCTGCTTCAATAGTCTCTGGGATTGTATACCAAGACAGATCTTTTCACTCTAAGTTGTTTTGGTAAAAGCATTTTATCACAGCAAAGAAAAAGTAACTTAAGACCACATCTAATGAAAACAAAATCAATATCTTCAGGAGACATGAAGTACTGGGTTCAGTGTAGCAGTATTCATCATACACTAGATAAGTAAACACCCTAAGTAACACTTGATGAATGGACAAAGAAAAGATTTAATTAGTTTATTTGTTGTTGTTGTGTGTGTGTTGTGTCCACACCTATTAATGTTATTCTTTAAAACGTAAAGAAATCCTGTCAATTTTGGCAACATAGTTGAATTTGAAGATCATTATAATAAGAAAAGTAAACCATTCACAGAAGAGCACAGGATAAATCATTTCATTCATATGAGTTATATAAAATAAACTCATGGAAGCAGAAAGTAGACTAGTGTTTGCCAGAAACTGGTATTAGGAACAGTTCAATGGGGGAATATAGTTACAAAAAGTGAAAAACCTTAAATATTTGAGCTTATACTCAAGCATAATATACCTGCTATACATGTACAATTTTAACAGGATCTATTAGTTATGTTTTCATCTTTGTAATATTTAAAAACAACTTACCTATTCATTTTATAGAATATTTACAGTCATAGTTTTGCATAAATACATTACTGGTATTATTTTGAACATGTTTTTTTCATCATTTCAGTGAAAATATATTATTTTAATAAAGAAAATATGTTGCAAATCAGAAATGTCTCATTTACATCATATTAAAATATTTATTTTCGATCCCAGTTTCTGAGATTTAAGCCTACTCAACTGGAACTGAGATATGTCAGAAGATCTAGGTGGAGAAGCAATGGTAGAACGAACTTCACACTGTATGGCAGCCAGGAAACAGGGATGATGGGGAATGGAAAGGAGAGAAAGGGGGAGAAAACCCTGCCATAAGACACACCCCCAAAAAATGTATCTAAGGATCAATTCCCTCCAATTCTGAAAGTTTCCATCACCTCCTAATAATGGCAACTAATTATCAGTCCACTCATTTGATCAGTCTTGTCATAATCCAGTTACTTCTAAAAAACTGGATCTTCTAACTGTGGAACAAACCTTCCACACATATACTTTTGATAGTGGATACTTCAAATCCAATCCAAAATATATTACGGTGTCAATCTAAAAATGTGTATACTTTTCTTTTTTAAATTTGAATTGTTTTTCTTCACAATTTATTCATTATATATCGTGACTAAAGCTCCCTCCCTCAACTCCCCAAAGTCCCACCCTCCTTTCGTCTTCCCCCATATTCTCTTCCCCTACTCCACTGAAAGGGGGTTTTCTCCACCATTGCCGTATGCCCATAGCTTGTTAGGTCTCATCAGTACTGCCTGGATCCTCTTCCTCTGTGGCCTGGCAAGGCTGCATCACCAGGGACCAATGATCAAAGAGTGGGCCATCGAGTTCAGTATAGAGGCAGCCCCTGCTTCCCTCACTCAGAGACATGGAGACTGAGCTGCCAATTGGTTACATTTGAGCAGGGAGTCTAGGTCCTCTCCATGCATGCTCCTCGGTTGGTGCATCAGTCTCTACAGAAACCCGTGGGCTCAGAACCTTTAGCTTTTTTGGTCTCCTTGTGGGGTTCCTGCCCCCTCCATGTACCTCTATTCCCACCCCTTTCTTCTTCGATAAGACTTCCTGAGTTCTGCCCAAAGTTTGGCGCTGAGTCTTAGCATCTGATTTGATCCCTTGTTGAGTGGGTCATTTCAGAGGACCCTCTGTAGTAGACTCCCATCCTGGTTCCTCTCTTTCACTGCTTCTGATGTCTATCCTGTTTGCCATTCTGAATGAGGTTTAAGCATCCTTCTTAGGGTCCTCCTCAGTGTTTAGCTTCTTTAGGTTTGTAGATGGCTATCCTATATTACATGGCTAATCCGCTTATAAGTGAGTGTATACCATGCCTGTCTTTCTGTTTCTGGATTACCTCACTCAGGATGATCTCTTCTAGTTCCATCCATTTGCCTCCAAATTTCATGATTTCCTTGTTTTTAATAACTGAGTATTATTCCATTGTATAAATGTACTACAATTTCTGTATGTATTCCTCCATTGAGAGACATCTAGGTTGTTTCCAGATTCTGGCTATTACAAACAGAACTGTTATGAACATAGTTGAGCAACTCTGAGATTCCATCTTACACCAGTCAAAATGGCTAAGATCAAAATCTCAAGTGAGGGGGTAGTCCAAGAAGGTGGCCAACAGCATCATGCACCAAATCTGAGGGGCACAGGATCTGAAAATCCGAAGTTGGTGAGTGGAGGGACAGTTGAAGCCAGAACATTCACATTGAGGCTTCCTAGACAAGCAGGGACAACCTGTGAGCTGGGAAATTTTGTACCCAGGTCACCTGTGGACATCTTTGGGAACTGAGAGTGGTGAATATTCAAAACTCCTGCACTTCCCCTTGCCCCAAGCTAGGGCCTCCTTGCTCAGCTAAAGCCTCATTGGTTGCCCCAACCATGAGCTTCCTTGCTCAGTGACTGAAATGTCACAGACATGCTTCCCAGAGCTGCAGCTGTGGCAGGGCTGCAGCTGGCCCAAGCAGGAACCTCTGTGCTTTGTGACTAAGACTGCAGAGGCAGCTACCCCAAGTACAGGCCTCCTTACCCAGCAGACAAACAGTGCATGATATCCATTAACATGCAAGAGGCCTACAAAACAACAAATACACTACACCAGAAAAGAAATACCTCACATTACATAATATTCAAACACTAAATCTACAGAACAATGAAAAATATCAAAAGCATCAAGGGAAAAAGGCCAAGTAACATGTAAAGTTAGACCTATCAGAATCACACCAGAATTCTCAACAGAAACTTTGAAAGCCAGAAAGGCCTGGGAAGATGTCATGCACACTCTAAGAGACTACAGATTATTATACAACCCAGACTACTATATCCAGCAAAGCTTTCAATCAACATACATGGAGAAAACAAAATATTCCATGACAAAACAAAACTTAAACAATATCCACACAGCAACTCATCCATAGAGAAAATACTAAAAAGAAAACTCCAATCCAACAAAAACAACTATACCAAAGAAAGCACAGGATATAGAAAACTTCACAACAAAGAATTAGAAGAAAACGAGCATTGAAACACAGTAATATCACCAACTCCACAATAAAAGGAACTAATATTCATTGGCCACTATTATCTGTCAACATCAACAGACTCAACTTTACAATAAAAAGACACAGACTAACAGAATGGTTGCGGAAACAAAATCCAACTTTCTACTGCATCCAAGAATCACACCTCTGCAACCAAGATAAACATTCTTCCGTTGCTGGTGAGTGTGTAAACTTGTACAACCACTTTGGAAATCTATCTGGTGCTTTCTCAGAAAATTGGGAATAGTGCTACCTTAATATCTAGCTATACCACTCCTGGGCATATACCTAAAAGATGCCCCACCATTCAATAAGGACATTTGCTCTACTATATTCATAGCAGCTTTATTTGTAATATCAACATGTGTATTTTTTTTTACTGTAACAATTGGCTATGAGTCTCAGCATCTGCTTTAAGACCCTGCTGGCTAGAGTCTTTCAGAGGCCCTCTGTGGGTAGGCTTTGTTCAGGTTCCTTGTTTTCTCCCTCCTCCGATGTCCATCCTGTTGGTTTGCCTTTATGAATTAGGATTGTTCATCTTACCCAGGGTCCTCCTTTTGGCTTGGCTTCTTTGGGTGTATAGATTTTAGTAAGTTTATCCTATGTTATATTTCTAATATCCACTTATAAGTGAGTATGTACCATTGTACCATATGTGTCTTTCTGCTTCTTGAATACCTAACTCAGGATGATCTTTTCTAGTTCGTACCATTTGCCTGCAAATTTCATGACTTCTTTGTTTTTATTTTATTTTATTTTTTATTTATTTTTTTATTATTCTCATTTGTTACATTTTGTTAATTCTGTATCCCAGCTGTATCCCTCATTCCCTCCCCAATCACACCCTCCCTCCCTCATCTCCTCCCTGCCCCTTTCCAAGTCCACTGATAGGGGAGGACCTCCTCCCCTTTCATATGACTCCGTTTTGTCAGGTATTTTCAGGACTGGCTGCAAAGTCCTCCTCTGTGGCCTAACAGTACTGCTCCTCCCTTGGGAGGTGGGGAGGTCAAAGAACCAGTCATTGAGTTCATGTTAGAAATAGTCCTTGTTCCCCTTACTATGGGAAACGAATTGATTACTGAGCTATCATGGGTCACATCTGAGCAGAGGTTCTAGGTTTTATCCTCTCATGGTCTTTGGTGAGTGCCCATCTCAGAAAATACCCCATGCCCAGATATGTTTGGTCCTTATGGAGCTCCTATCCTTTCCACATCAAACTCCCCTTCTTTCATATGATTCCCTGCACTCTGCCGAAGGTTTGGTTATGAGTCTTAGACTTCTTTGTTTTTAATATTGTTTTGAGTAGTATTCCATTGTGAAAACATGCCACAATTTCTGTATCCATTCCTCAACTGAGGGACATCTGGGTTGTTTCCAACTTTTGGCTATTACAAATAAAACTGCTATGAACATGGTTGAGCAAATATCCTTGTTGTATACTTGAGCATATTTTAGATATATGTCTAGGAGTGATATAGCTGGATTTGAGGTATTTTCTAATTTTCCTAATTTTATAATATTTCCTAATTTTCCGAGTCAGTGCCAGATTGATTTGCAAAGTGGTTGTACAAGTATACATTCCCACCAGCAATGGAAAATGGTTTCCTTTTCTCTACATCCTCTGTAGCATGTATTGTCAGTAGAGTATTTGACCTTAGCCATTCTGATGGATGTAAGGTGAAATCTCAGGGTCATTTTGATTTGCATTTCCCTGATTACTAAGTATGTTGAGCATTTCTTTAAGTGTTTCTCTGCCATTCGATGCTCCTCTATTGGGAATTCTCTGTTTAGCTCTGTACCACATTTTTTAATTGACTTACCTGATTTGTTGCTTTTTAACTTCTTGAGTTCTTCATATATTCTGGATATTAGTCGTCTGTCAGATATAGCATTGGTAAAGATCCTTTCCCAGTACGTAGGATGTCGTTTTTCTTCTGGTGACAGTGTCCTTTGCCTTACAGAAGCTTTTCAGTTTCATGAGGTCCGATTTATTTATTGTCGATTGAGGGCCTTTGCTGTTGATGTTCTCTTCTAGAAGCTGTCTGCTGTGCCAATGAATTCAGGCTCTTCCCTACGTTTTCTTCTAACAGCTTTAGTTTGTCTGGTTTTATGTTGAGTTTTTTGATCCACTTGGACTTTAGTTTTTTGCAGGGTGATAATTATGGCCATAGACTCAGTTTCCCAGTGGGTGCCCTAGTAAGGAGATAAGTGGTTTTCTCTGGCATGAACTCAGGGGCTGGCTCTTTGATCACCTCCCACTGGGGTTGCAGCCTTGTAAGACCACAGAGGAAGACAATGCAGCCTGATGAGACCTGATAAGCTAAGATCAGATAGAAAAGGAGAAGGTCCTCCCCTATCAGTGGACTAGGGGAGGGGCATAAGGGGAGAAGAGTGAGAGAGTGTGGACTGGGAGGAAAAGATGTAGGGGGCTATAGCCAGGATACAAAGTTATTGAACTGTAATACAAAATAACTAAACAAAAAATAATTTAAAACAGTACAATGTCTGTTTTAACTTTTAAAAGTAAAATATATTCAACATGTATTCAAATATATTTGTTATTCAGAACTAACTATTTACTAAATAACATAATTTGATTTTCTATTTGACCTACAGATTATAAAATATGCCACTAATTTTACAAACATTATTTTATAATTAATATTTTGTTTCTTTGTACTTTTAATTCAATATTGCCACACTAATATGCTAAATCCATTTAAAGTTGTTCATGTTTAATTATGACTAACATATCGGTAAATTGGGAAACATTTCCATCTTAAATTAAAAGATATACAATTTAGAAAATATAGATATACTACTTTGCATACACAATGATATGGTGGTAAATGTTTAATAACTCATTCATGAAAAAAATAATAAGAATCAGGTGTCCAAAAATGTCGGTTGGCCCTATTTCCATAGCATGAAGATTAGTGCCAATTTCGAGCTATAAACATAGTATCACTGTATGTGAAGCTGGAAAAAGTTGTCTACATACAATTCTCACAGGCTAGAGTAAACTGGTTCTAGAATGCTACTCTATCTACTAAGTCTACATATTCATTATATTGGTCAAATTTTTATTTTCTTGTTATTGAAATTCTTACCTTATTGCTTATCAAGAAAATTATATAAAAAATCTCAGTATGGTAACATAGTAATAAATTTTCCCTTCAAGTGTGGTCAAATATGCTCTACATATTTTAAAGTTAAGTCATTGGGTACATAGATAAAATGGAGGTTCATCATACTCCCTTTTAAAGAGATATAAAAAATTGTCAAAAATATCATTTTAGAAGAGAAAGCTTTTGGAAATAAGTGAGCATTATAAAGTAAACTTGCCATCATGAAATAACACTGGTATATTGCAGCACATAATCCCTCAACATGAATCTTTAAATATATAGGAAACCTTTAAAAAATATGTCATATGCTTGGAGTGACTAGACTTCTTACAGAATGCATTTATGGAGAGTACTTTGATTGCTACATATGGTACTAATTAGCGTCTAAAAAATTTTTGATGAACCCCCCCCAACAAAGATGCATGAAGATTGTGAATTTACAGAGATCATGAGGTGCATATTCAACAAACCCAAATTACAAATTGGGGTAGTTGAGCTGTTTAAATTTTTGATATGTGCCAGTTAAGACTATAAAATAATATGGGAACAGAAAACCAGGCTGCAACCCAACATGTAAGTTTAAAGAGTAAAGAAGAAATCTTTGGTAACTGAGCCCAGTCTTGTATATTGGAGAATTAAAGCTAGAGCAAAAGAAAAATAAAAACACAAAGAAAGCTCATACACATTTATGTATGTTATGTATCTGTATAAGTATGTATGCATGTGTGCATATTGAATGACTTGAAAGTAAAAGAAAGATTGGCATAATGAAGAAGAGTACTGGAGCTGAAAGGAGAAGGGAGGAGGGAACATTGAGCATAAAAAGAAAGGCAGCAAGGAGTATATGGAAAGTTTGGAGGGATGAAAGGGAAGGCGAAATGACATAATTATATTGTAATCTCAGAAACAAAAAAATTAAATAAGCAAAGTACATGATACACAGGGAAGAAAATGTCTTTATGAAACAGAATTTTACAAAACAAATACATGCCAATAAAAACTGTTATGTGGACCTCTTCTTTTATATAGTAAATAAAATATTATATATTAAATATTTTACAACATTAATCTTTGGACGTTTTATGTCCTTTTAGTCATCTATGGTTTTTCCTTTGCAAGAATATCACATTCAGTGCTGACCATTTGGTATTGGATAACCAACTGGTGTGCTTTTCCCTGGGGAAGACTCTTTTTCTTGGCATTCCTTAGTTATCTGTAGTTCTTTATTGAGGTCTCCTGGGCTTTTTCCACATCTACTTTGATATGTCTGCTGATGTCATCTTTGTTTAGCTCATGTTTAGGCAGTCATCTTGGTAAGACATTATGGCTGTAGCTTCTGACATTTCCAAAAGACACAATCTCACAGTAAACTTTTGATCAGTGGAATCTTACAATATTTAATTGTTTGTTTGTATATTACAATTTATCCATTTTTATCCCAGGTGTAGCCCCCTCAATTGTATCCTCCCAGTCCCACACACCCTCCTTCTTCTCTCTCTATGCTGTGTCCCTAACTCACTGTTAGAGGAAGACCTCCTCCCTGTCTATCCAACCTTAGCATATCAGGGCTCACCAGAGCTGGCTGCATCACCTTCCTCTGTTGCCAGCCACTGAGTTCATATGAGACAGCCCCTGCTCCCCTTACTAGAGAACCCATGGAACTGAGCCACCGTTGGGCTTCCTCTGAGCAGGGGTTTAGGTCCTTTCCATGCATGGTCCTTGTGTTGTATCAGTCTTTGCAAGACACTCTGAGCCAAGGATTTTTTGTCCTGTTGGTCTCCTTGTGGAACTCCTGTCATCCAGCTCGTTCTATCTCCCTCTTCTTCAATAAGTTTTTGTGCACTCTGCCCAATGGTTTGTTATGAGTCTCAGTATCTCCTTTGATACCCTGATGGGTAGTCTTTCAGAGGCCTCCTGTGGAAGGCTCCTGTCCTGTTTTGTCTTCTCCTAGTTCTGATGTCTATCCTTCCACAAAACAAGTAATTTAAATAAAAAATGGAGCACAGAGCCAAACAGAGAATTATCAACAGAGGAATTTTGAGTGGCAGAGAAAAATTTAAGAAATGCTCAGCATCTTTAGTCATCTGAGAAATGCAAATCAAAATGACACTTGAGATTTCACCTTATACCCATCAGAATGGCTAAGATCAAAAACTCAAGTGACAATACATGCTGGAGAGGATATGGAGAAAGGAGAAACCTTCTCCATTGCTGGTGGGAATGTA
The DNA here is from genome assembly GCF_907164565.1 of Psammomys obesus. NCBI lineage: Eukaryota > Metazoa > Chordata > Mammalia > Rodentia > Muridae > Psammomys > Psammomys obesus. The sequence goes on along the minus strand of NW_026591872.1, from coordinate 1,611,544 downwards.
AACTGATACAACCACTTTGGAAATCAATCTGGTCCTTTCACAGACAATTAGGAATAGTGCTACTTCAAGAATCAGCCATACCACTCCTTGCCATATATCCAAAACATGTTCAACCATACAACAAGGACATTTGCTCAACCATGTTCGTAGCAGCTCTATTTGTAATAGTCAGAATCTGGAAAGAACCCAGATGTTCCTAAATGGAGGAATGGATACTGCAGTTATGGTCCATTTTCATATTAGAATACTACGCAGCAATTACAAACAAGGAAATCATGAAGTTTGCAAGCAAATGGTGAGAACTAGAAGATATCATCCTGAGTGAGGTAATCTAGAGGCAGAAAGACACAGATGGTATATACTCACATATAAGTGGATATTTGACATACAATATAGGATAAACATACAATAATCTTTATACCTAAGAAGCTGGGCAAGAAGGAGGACCCTAGGGAAGTTGCTCAATCCTCATTCACAAAGGCAAATGGGATAGACATTGGAAATGGGATAAAAAAGGGAACAGGGCAGGAGTGTACTGCACAGGGCCTCTGATAGACTCTACCCATCAGGGTATCAAAGCAGATGCTTTGACTCTGAGCCAAACTTTGGGCAGAATACAGCAAATATTATGAATGAAGGGGGAGACAGAAAGACCTGGAGGGGGCAGGAGCTTCACAGGGAGACCAGCAGAACCAAAATATCTGGGCCCAGCCGTATTTGCAGAGTCTGAAACTCCTACTGAGAATCATGACAGCGATAACCCAGACACCCTCCTTAGATGTAGCCCATGGCAGCACAGTGTCCAAGTGGGTTACCTAGTAAGGATAGCAGTGGCTGTCTCTAACATGATCTCAGTGGCTGGCTTTGTGATTACCTCCATGTGGGGTTTGCAGCCTTCTCTGGCCACTAGGAAGAAGCCAGTCCTGATGAGACCTGATACGTTAGGGTCAAATGGAAAAGGAGAAGGACCTCCCCTATCAGTGGACTGAGGTAGGGTCATGGGAAGAGAAGAGGGTGGGAAGGGAGGATTGGGAGGGAACTAGGGAGAAGGCTACAGCTGGCATACAAAGTGAATATTGTAGTAAATTAAAAAATAAATATTAAACATTTTATATAGCAATTAGTCTCAGTTTTAATACTGTTACAAGCTTTATAAGAACCAAGAATCACAGAATATAATGTAAAAACTATAGGCCTCATGAATTTTATTGGCTAATTAAAGTGCATAAAATTTTGGAAGAAAGCACTATACATCTTTATTTTAAAACTCTATGTGTTCTACTTAAACGTTTTTTTTTTTGTAATACTTCATTTCAAAAAGGGATGGTATCACATTTAGAAAACCATTTCTGCTAATAAATAAAAAAGGTTGTGTAATTACAAGGGCTTTTCAAAAGAACAGATTCTGAAAGCAGATGTATTTGATTTTGTATGGTTGCTAAGGAAACACCTGAATGTAATTACATTTAACATAAGACTCTTTTAAAATACTGATCAGAAAAGATCAGAAGCTTCAAGGTATTTAATAAAGTGGCTGAGTAACTGCTTTCTTATCAGAAAAATAAAAGAGAGACTGTTTTATTCTATAAATCTATTTCAGCAACATTGCATACATGTATGGAAAAAAAACAGGGAACCAAAGAACAGGTGGATTTCTTTCATTCTTGTCTCATTTTGTCTCTGGTTAAGATATAAAAGAAAAGAAAGAGTCCTCCTTCTTGATTAGTTTCTTTGGGTGTACAGATTTTAGTAGGTTTATCCAATATTATATGCCTATATGAGTGAGTATATATCATGTGCGTCTTTCTGCTTCTGGGATAGCTCACTCAGGATGATCTTTTCCAGATCCCACCATTTACCTGCAAATTTCATGATTTCCTTGTTTTTTTAATGCTGAGTAATATTCCATTGTGTAGATATACCACAATTTTTGCATCCATTCTTCCACTGAGTGGCATCTGGGCTGTTTCACCTTCTGGCTATTACAAATGAGGCTGCTGTAAACATGGTTGAGTAAATGTCCTTATTGTGTACTTGAGACGCTTTTGGGTATATGGCTAGGAGTGGGACAGGAGGAGGGAGGGAACCACAAGAGGGATACAAAGTGAATAAAGTGTAATTAATAAAGAATTTTTTAAAATGCAAAAAATAATGAAAAGAAAAACAAGAAATGACTTGATGCAAGCAGTTTCTTGTAGTCAGCATTCAGTGATTAAATTTCAACATAAAACTCACACCTAATGGGAGATCTTTGTGTTTGTTTGAGATTCCTTAATGTGTTCCTGTGTACTGTGACATAATAGCCTCATTTCTCTGTTTTCTAGTTATTGTAAACTACTCTGAAGCTCAGAGGTCATTTTCTAGCATGCCTTTATCCATAACATCTGGCCCAGTAACATGCTATATTTTTAAACCTCTTTCATCATCCATTTTCCCCATTCACTGTCTTTTTCTTTTTTAATTAAATTTTTAATCTTGTATATTAATCATAGTTTATTTATTTTGCATTCCAGCTGTAGCCCCCTCCCTCATTCCCTCCCAATTGTACCCTCCCTCCCTCATCTCCTCCTTTCCCCTCTCTAAGTCCACTGATAGGGGAGGCTTTCCTCCCCTTCCATCTGACCCTAGTTTATCAGGTCTCATCAGGACTGGCTGCAATGTTCTCCTCTGTGGCCTAGCAAGGCTGCTCCTCCCTCATGGGGAATAGGGGTAGGTCAAAAAGCCAGCCACTGAGTTCATGTCAGAGATAGTCCATGTTCCCTTTACTAGGGAACCCACTTTCATACTGACCTGTCATAGGCTACGTCTGAGCAGGGGTTCAAGGTATATCCATGTATGGTCCTTGGTTGGAGAAAAAGTCTCAGATAAGACCCCTTTGCCCAGATATATTTGGTCCTTGTGGCGCTCCTGTCCTCTCCAGGTCTTACCAACTCTCCCTTCTTTCATATGATTCCCTGCACTCTGCCGAAGGTTTGGTTATGAGTCTCAGCATCTGCTTTGATACACTTCTAGGTAGAATCTTCCAGAGGCCCTCTGTGGTAGGTTCCTGTCCAGTTTCTTGTTTTCTTCTACTTTAAATGTCCATCCCATCTGTCTTTCTAAGTGAGGATTGATCATCTTACCCCAGGTCCTCACTGTCTTTTTCTAAATGAAATAGGAAAACTTCATTTTTGTACCAGGTTATTTTCTACCACTTCTGGAACTTTTTGCATACATCCCTCTAATACTGAAGTCCTAAGGTTCATTTTTGGGCAAAATGATATTCAACCTCCAGTTCTATTCTTAAAAATCACTTTACCTAAGACCTCCCTAACTCCTCAAATCTAGACCTCTTTTATGTTCTTGAACTTTCATATTTTGGTACCTCTCTCAATGTGCTGTACTTGAAGTGACATTTTCATAACAAGGAAGGACCCTATTACACACTGGCTGCACGGCCATATTAACTTCATACATCTTTGATGACTTCGTAAAAGGACTACTGAAAACAAAGAAAATGGACAGGTATGAAGTGATGCAAGAGTTCATAAGACACAAGATACACTTATATCATTAGGATGGATTAAAAGAAAAATCAATACCAATACAAGGTAGACCTTAATGAATACTACAATTTAGAGAAATGTTTATGTATGTTTTTCTAGTTTCAAATTATCTATCAAACTGTTCATTTAGATATCATTTGTGGTTTTGTACATGAACTCTTGGTTTTATAATTAAACAAACAGATCAACTGTAGGTACTGTAGGTATAACTGAAGTATAAACAAAGTTCTGCTGGGCTATAGAAGACAGAGAATTTGTAAGAGCACCTTTGTTTTTTTTTTTTTTTTTTGTTTGTTTTTTTTTTTTTTAGAGTGAGTATAACATTCCTTGGGATTTAAGTGGGGGAATACACAGAAATGGACGGATAGAAGACAGAGTTTTACTTAACTTTTAAAGCCTGCCTGCAATATCTTCTTAAATAGGAAGGTAAATGAGGGAGGGGGATGCAATAGTGAATAAACCAGTGTGATTGGAATAGAACTCGAAACATCATTTTAAAGCACAAGAAAGAGAAATGATATAGGAATTATGAAGTTTGAATTAGTTCTGAGCAATTGGTTATCTTTCAAGGTTGTGAAATTGACTCTCTCAACAGGAAGGAAGATTAGGGACCTGAGACCTTTTGTTTCTTGAGGATGGGGGGGGATTGATAACTAAAAAGCTTTACAAACAGTCAAACAATACTAAATATCCTTCTCCAACACACACACACACACACACATTTGTGTTCTGGGTTATTTACTTCTCTTTTTAACATAATTTGAGATTATAATTACTTCATTTCCCCCTTTCTTTTTCTCCCACCAACCCCTCCTATGTACTCCCACCTAGCTCCTATTCAAATTCATGACTTATTTTTCTTTAATTTTTGATATGTATATTTCTAAATATACAACCTGCTCAGTATGTATAATATTAATTGTGGATGTATTCATCTTCAACACAGTTCCTGCATATAAGACTAAAGGATCCTTGCAAAGGGCGGAAATATTGTAATAACCACCACAAAAAAAACAAACAAGCAAACAAACAAAAACAGAAAGTTTGCTGTAAGTGTATGTCTCCTATAAATGTAAGAAGCTATACATAAGAAGTCTTATCAACAGGACCTCCTAAACAAGAATGACAGCAAGGGAAATGCTAATGTGAAAGAGGAAGAGCTCTCAAGACCTCAAACCCACATAAAGAACTATAAGCACCTAAGGAATGGGAGAAACAGACTTCCCTAGGGAAGAGTGCACTCATACCCCCTGTCTATCTGTCTATCTCAACTTTGATATGATTGAGAGCTACCTCAAGATCCAGCTACCATTCAAAGGCATATATCCAAAAGTTGCACAAGAACACAACAAGGACATTTGCGCACCCATGTTTGTAGCAGCTTTATTCGTATTAGCCAGAACCTGGAAACAACCAGATGTCCATCAACGGAGGAATGGATACAGAAATTGTGATACATTTACACAATGAAATACTACTCAACAATTAAAAATGAGGAAATCATGAATTTTGTAGGCAAATGGTGGGATCTAGAAACAATCATCCTGAGTGAGGTATCCCAAAAGCAGAAAGATACACATGGTATATCCTCACTTATATAGACCTATAAGATAGAATAAACATACTAAATTATGGACACCTAAAGAAGATAAACAAGAAAGAGGTCGAGGGGTAAGGTGATCAATCCTCGTCTAGAAAGACAAAGGGGATGGACATTGGAAATAGGAGAAAACAGGTAACAGGACAGTATCCTACTACAGAAGACAACTGAAAGACTCTACTTAGCAGTGTATCAAAGCAGTTGCTGAGACCCATAACCAAACCTTCGGCAGAGTATAGGGATTCATATGAAGGAAGGAGGAATTAGTATATCCTAGAGGCGTGACAGGGAACCCCACAAGTCCAAATATATCTGAGCACAGGGTCTTCTATGAGATTGTTTATCCAACCAAGGACCATGCATGGATATAACCTACGACCCATGCTCATACATAGCCCATGGTAGCTCAGTATCAAATGGGTTCCCTAGTAAGAGAGACAAAAATTGTTTCTGACATGAACTCATGAGCTTCCCCTCCCTCCTGAGGAAGGGCCAGGCTTAATAGGCCACAGATACAGACAACCATCCTGAAGATACCTGATAACCTAGGACCAGATGGAAGGAGAAGAGGACACCCCTTCTCAGTGGACTCAGAAGGGGGCAAGGAAGAGACGAGGGAGGGGAGGATTGGGAGGGAAAGAGGGAGAGGGCTACAGCTGGGCTACAAGTGAATGTATAAAATTATTTAAAAATTAAAATATTTAAAAAAACATGGTTGAGCAAATATCCTTGTTGTGTACTTGAGCAAATTTTGGGTATATGCCTAAGAATGGGATAGCTGGGTCTTGAGGAAGTACTATTCCTAATTGTCTGAGAAAGCACCAGATTGATTTCCAAAGTGGTTGTATCAGTTTACCTTCCCACCAGCAATGGAGGAGGGTTTCCCTTTCTCCACAGCCTCTCCAGCATGTGTTGTCATTTGAGTTTTTGATTTAAGCCATTTTGATGGGTGTAAGGTGAAATCTCAGGGTCATTTTGATTTGCATCTCCATGATGACTAAGGATGTTGAAAATCTCTTTAAGTGTTTCTCTGCCATCCTATACTCCTCTACAGAGAATTCTGTTAAGCTCTGTACACTATTTTTTAATTGGATTGCTTGATTTATTGCTTTTTAACTTCTTTGGTTCTTTATATATACTGGATATTAGCCCTCTGTCAGATATAGGGTTGGTGAAGAGCCTTTCCCAGTCTGCAGGCTGACATTTTGTTCTGACAAGTGTCTTTTGTTTTACAGAAGCTTTTCAGTTTCATGAGGTCCCAAATATTGACTATTGCTCTTAGAGCCTGTGCTGTTGGTGTTCTGTCAAGGAAGTTGTCTCCTGTGCCAATGAGTTTTAGGCTGTTCCCCACTTTTTCTTCTAACAGATTTAGAGTATCTGGTTTTATGTTGAGGTCTTTGATCCACTTGGACTTTAGTTTTGTACAGGGTGATAAATATGGATCTATTTTCATTTTTCTGCATGTAGACATCCAGTTAGACCAGCACCATTTGTTGAAGATGCTGTCTTTTTTCCATTGAATGGTTTTGGCTTCTTTGTCAAAAATCAAATATTCATAGGTGTGTGGGTTTATTTCTGGGTCTTCTATTCGGTTCCCTTGATCCTCCTTTCTGTTTCTATGCCAATACCATGTAGTTTTTATTACTATTGCTCTGTAGTACAGCTTGAGATTGGGGATGGAGATACCTCTAGATGATCTGTTGTTGTACAGGATCGTTTTGGAGATTCTGGTTATTTTGATTTTTCCAAATGAAGTTGAGAATTGTTCTTTCAAGGTATTTACAGAATTGAGTTGGTATTTTGATGGGAATTGTGTTGATTCTGTAGATTACTTTTGGCAGGATGGTCATCCTCACTATGTTAATCCTACTAATCCATGAGCATGGGAGATCTTTCCATCTTCTGATATCTTCTTCAATTTCTTTCGTCAGAGACTTATTTTTTTTTTTCAAACAGGTCTTTCACGTGCTTGGTTAGAGTCACCCCAAGGTACTTTATGTTATTAGTGGCTATTGTGAAGGGTGTTGTTTCCCTGATTTCTTTCTTGGTCCTTTTGTCTTTGGTGTACAGGAGGGCTTCTGATTTTTTTGAGTTGATTTTGTATCCTGCCACTTTGCTGAAGGTGTTTCTCAGCTGAAGGAGTTCTTTGGTTGAATTTTTGGGGTTGCTCATGTATGCTATCATATCATCTGCGAATAGTGACACTTTAACCTCTTCCTTTCCAATTTTATCCCCTTGATCTCTTTTAAGTTGTCTTATTGTTTTAGCTAAGACTTCAAGTACTATGTTGAAGAGATATGGAGAGAGTGGGCAGCCTTGTCTTGTCCCTGATTTCAGTAGGATTGATTTAAGTTTGTCTCCATTGAGTTTGATGTTGGCTATAGGCTTGCTGTTTATTGCTTTTACTATGTTTAGGTATGTGCCTTGTATCCTTGATCTCTCCAAGACTTTAAACATGAATGGGTGTTGGACTTTGTCAAATGTTTTTTTGACATCTAAGGAGATGATCATGTGGTTTTTCTCCTTCAGTTTCTTTATGTGGTGGATTACATTGATGTATTTCCATATGTTGAACTACCCTTGCATGTCTGGGATGAAGCCTATTTGGTCATGGTGGATGATATCTTTGATATGTTGTTGGATTCGGTTTGCAAGTATTTTATTGAGTATTTTTGCACCAATATGCATAAGAGAGATAGATCTGAAGTTCTCTTTTTCTGTTGGGTCTTTGTGTGGTTTAGGTATCAAGGTGACTGTGGGTTCATAGAATTAGTTTGGTAATATTCCTTCTATTTCTATTTTGTGGAATAGTTTGGAGAGAATTGGAGGTAGCACTTCTTTAAAGGTCTGGTAGAATTCTACAGCTATCCATTTTCTATATAATTTAGTAACAAATGCTAGAATTTTTAAATTTTTAAAATTTTTATCATCATTTATTACAATTTATTCAATTTGTATCTTGGCTGTGGGCCCCTCCCTTGTCTCCTCACAATTCCATCCTCCCTCCCTCTTCTACCTCTATGACCTGCCCTAGTCCACTGATAGGGGAGGTCCTCCTCCTCTTCTATATGACTCTAGCCTATCATATCTCATCAGGACTGTTTGCTCTGTCTTCCTATGTGGCCTGGCAAGACTATAACCCCCAGGAGGAGGAGATCAGGGAGCCTGTCACTGAGTTCATACCAGAGAAAGCTCCTGCTCCCCTTATTAGGGGCCCTACTTGGATACTGAGTTTTTGGGCTATATCTGAGCATGAGTTTTAGGTCCTTTTCATCCATTGTCCTTGGTTGGGCTATCATTATCTTCAGGCTACACAGGGCTCAGGTTTTCTTTTTTGTTTTGTTTTTGTTTTTTGTTTTGTTTTGTTTTGTTTTGTTTTTTGCTCTGTTAGTCTCCTTTTGGAAATCCTGTCCCCTCCAGGTCATTCTATCTCCCTCTTCTTTCATAAGATTCCCTTTACTCTGCCCGAAGTTTGGTAATGAGTCTCAGCCTCTACTTTGATACTTCAATCAGTAGAGTCTTTCAGAGGCCTTCTGTGGTAGTTTCCTATACTGTTCTATATCTTCTCCTGCTTCCAGTGTCTGTCTCATTTGTCCTTCTGAATGAGGATTGAGCAACTTTCCTTGGGTCTTCCTTTTTGTTTAACTTCTTTAGGACTCTAGATTTTAGTATGTTTATCTTATATTTTATGTCAAATATCCACTTATGAGTGAATATGTACCATGTGTGTCTTTCTGCTTCTGTGTTAATTCACTCAAGATGATGCTTTCTAGTTCCCACCATTTGCTTGCAAATGCCATGATTTCTTTATTTTTAATTGCTGAATAGTATTCTATTGTGTAAATGTACCACAATTTCTGTATTGATTCCTCAATTAAGGGACATCTGGGTTGTTTCCAGATTCTGGCTATTATGAATAGACCTGCTATGAACAGGGTTGAGCAAATGCTCTTGTTGTATAGTTGAGCATATTTTGGATATATGCCTAGGAATGGTATAGCTGGATTTTGAGGTAACTCTATTCCTTATTTTCTAAAAAAGTGCCAGATTGATTTCCAAAGTGGTTGTACAAGTTTACATTCCCACCAGCAATGGAGGAGAGTTCCCCTTTCTCCACATCCTCTCTAGCATGTGTTCTCACTTCAATTTTTTTATCTTAGCCATTCTTAAGTTGAAAATCTCAGGGTCCTTTTTATTTGCATCTCCCTGAGGACTAAAGACCTTGAACATTTCTTTAAGTGTTTCCCTGCCATGTGATATTCCTCTATTGAGAATTTTCTGTTTAGTTCTGTACCCCATTTTTAATTATATTACTTGGTTGTTTGGTGTGTAACTGATTGAGTTCTTCATTTATTCTAGGTATTAGCCCTCTGTGAGACGTAGGGTTGGTGAAGATCTTTTCCCAATTTGTAGGCTTTGTGCTGATGATACTGTCCTTTGCTTACAGGTTCTTTTTAGTTTTATGAGGTCCCATTTATTGATTGTTGCTGTTAGAGCCTGTGCTGTTGGTTTTATATTCAGGAAATTGTCTCCTGTGCCAATGAGTTCTAGGTTCTTCCTCACTTATTCTTCTAACAGGTTCAGTCTGGTTTTATATTGAGATCTTTGACCCACTTAGGCTTTAGTTTTGTCCAGGGTGATTAATATGGATCTATTTTAATTTTCCTACATGTAAACATCTAGTTAGATCAGCACCATTTGTTGAAGATGTTATATTTTTTCCTTGTTTTGGCTTCTTTGTCAAAAATCAAGTATCTGTAGGTGTATGGGTTTATTTCACCAGAAACACAGTAAAGGCAATAAACAGAATGGCTATAACAAACATCAAAGTAAACGGAGAAAATTTTAAACCAAATCCCACTAAAATCAGGGACAAAGCAAGGCTACCCAGTCTCTCCTTATCTCTTCGACATATTACTTTAAGTCCTAGCTAGAGCAAGAAGACTACTAAGGGAGATCAAGGGAATACACATTGAAAAGGAAGAAGTTGAAGTATCACTATTAGCAGATGATCTGATAGTATACATGAGCGACCACAAAATTTCTACCAGAGAACTTCTGTTAATAAATGCCTTTACGTCAGCAACCAGTGCGCACTGTTTCTGAAGGGCAGAGGATCTGAAATTCCAAAAGTGATCAGTGCATAGGCAGTTGAAACAAGAGCTTCGACTTTGAGGTTTCCTGGGTTACAGAGAACAATCCATAAGCTGGTACAGATTGGATCCAGGCCCTCCATGGACGATCTCTGGAGATCTGAAAGTGGTGAAATATCTACCCCACATACTTTGAGCTCCACCTTCTCTGGCTCCAGTAGGAGCTATGGTGAGTGCATAACTCCAAGTATGGAGCCTCCTTGCCATAAGGGCCAAACAGGAAACACAAATCTGATAGTAGAAAACTGTGGGCCCACTGAGCATACTGCATACACTTGCGAGTGAGTTTGTGGGCACTCTGAACTCCACATACACACCTGCAAGTGAGTGTCTCTGTAAGATAGTGCATACAGAGCTCCAGATCTGGAGTCCCTCTACACAAGCCCCCAGACACACTAGATACCTCCCACACACACTCTCCCACTGTGGGCAACATAGGGATCCCTGGGACAGTATTCTCAACATTGAAGCCCCTGTTCAGTGGATCTCACAGTGAAATCCAGCCAAACAATTCCTGGAGCCAAAATGGAGCAACACAGACAGATCTGAGTGCTAGGAACCCAATACTACAACAAGCCTGGAAGATATAGAGCCATTCAGGACACTTGTACACTCTCACTGTGTCCATGTGAACCACTCTTTCACCACAACCTGCATTTTCCTCCATCACATTCCACCCTTCCAGGCAGGCACACTTCCACTTACGCTCCTGTGCTTAGGCACATGCACCTGCCACTTTCCTCCCTTAGCTGCATCTGAAACAACAATGCCCAATCATAAACCTGTGGACCTCTCTCATCTTCCTGAAGAATACTCTAGACTCCAGAGACAGACAGACCCAGTCTACAGTACAGGCTCCAGGAACAAACATCAAAGGCTACACATCATCAGATGGCTAGAGGTCAGCATGAAAACACATCCAAAAAAATCAATCAGGACATCATGGCTTCAACAACAAACCCCAAATCAATGAATATTTTAATTCACCAGAAACACAGGGATATTATTTCAAATCTATGTTTTTCCAGTTATTGTTAGCACATAAAGAGGAAACAAACAAATCTCTTAAAGAAATACAGGCAAATATAGCCATACAAATAGAGGCACACTAAGAGGAAATGAACAAGAAAAAAATAGATGCCATCATGAAAAGAGAAGAATCCACATTCAAACAGATGAAGGCAATGGTACAAAACATGAAAACAGAAATAGAATTAATAAAGAAAACACAAACAGGGAAAACTCTGGACCTGGGGAACTTAGAGAAAAGATATGAAACCACAAAGGTAAGCATCACCAACAAAATACAAGAGATGGAAGAGAGAATCTCAGGCCCTGAAGATACAATTGCAGAAATTGATACATCTTTCAAAGAAAAAAGTAAAATCAGAAGAGTTCCAAACACAAAACATCCAAGAAATCAAGGACTCTATGAAAATACAAAATCATTTGTTACACTGGGCTTTCATGATGCACAGAAAAATGAAGGGCAAGCTAAGCTCACCAGGTCTACAATCATTACATATTTTTTCTTAATGTAGTTATTTTTTATAATTTTTATTTTTTATATTAATCACAGTTGGGGAAAAGTTTCTCAGAAACTGCAGGATTTGCAGTTATCTTTTGAGTACACAGATGAAGACTGCAGAGGCCTAGCCCAGGCTTTAAAAAATGTTATCACAGTGATGGGTGATTTTAATTACCAAATTGATATGATCTAGAATCATATGGGAAGAGAGTCTCGGTGACACACAGTTTAGATTAGGTTGGCCTGTGAGTATGTCTGTGGGGTACTGTCCTGAATATGATAACTGAGGTAAGAATACCCGGCCTAAAAGCACATTCCATTAGGCTGGGTCCCTCCCCCTGAGGAGAGAGAAGCCCTACCAGGCCACAGAAGATGACAATGCAGCCATTCCTGATGTGATCTGATAGACTAAGATCAGAAGGAAGAGGAGGAGGACCTCCCCTATCAGTGGACTTAGGGAGGGGCATGCATGAAAAAAGGTGAGGGAGGGTGGGACCGGGAGAAGAGAAGGGAGGGGCTTATGGGGGGGATGAAAAGTGAATAAACTGTAATTAATAAAAAAATAAATAAATTTAAAAAAGAGAGAAATCTCATACAAGCAACTTAATGGCCCACATGAAAGCTCTAGAAAAAAAAAAAAAAAAAAAGCAGACAAACCCAGGGGAAACAGTTGGAAATAATCAAAATAGTGGCTGAACTCAATGAATAAGAAATATAAAGAAGTAAATTGAAAGAATCAAAGTAACCAAGAGTTGGTTCTTTAAGAAAATCAACAAGATAGACAAAATATAGTCAAACTAACTAAAAGGTAGAGAGAAACTATCCAAATCAGCAAAAAAAAATCACAAATGAAAGGGGGAACATAATTACTGACCCATGCTGCCCACTCTCTCCATATCTCTTCAACATATTACTTTAAGTCCAAGCTAGAGCAATAAGAAAATTAAAGGAGATGAAGGGGATACAAATAGGAAACAAAGAGGTCAAAGTTTCACTACATGCAGATGATATGATAGTATAGATGAGTAACCCAAAAATTTAACTATAGAATGCCTTCAGCTGATAAAAACCTTCAACAAAGTGGCTGGATACAATAAATACCTCAAAAAAAAAATCAGAAACGCTCCTGTATACTCAAGACAAATTGACAGAGAAAGAAATCAGGGAAACAACACCCTTCACAATAGCCACGAATAACATAAAGTACCTTGGGGTGCCTCTAACCAAGCAAGTGAAAGACCTGTTTGGAAAATACTTCAAGTCTCTGAAGAAAGAAATTGAAGAAGATATCAGAAGATGGAAAGATCTCCAATGCTAATGGATAGGTCTGATTAACATAGTGAAAATGGCCATTTTGCCAAAAGCAATCTACATATTCAGTGCAATCCCCATCAAAATACCAACACAATTCTGTAAATACCTTGAAAGAACAATTCTCAACTTCATTTGGAAAAAAAAAAAAAAAACAGAATTTCCATAAAGATCCTGTACAACAACAAATCATCTGGAGGTATCTCTATCCCTGATCTCAAGCTGTATTACAGAGCAATAGTAATAAAAACAGCATGGTATTGGCATAGAAGCAGCAAAGTGGATCAAAGGAACTGAATAGAAGACCCAGAAATAAACCCACAAACCTATGAATATTTGATTTTTGACAAAGCAGCCAAAATCATTAAATGGAAAAAAGACAGCATCTTCAACAAATGGTGCTGATCCATCTGGATGTCTACATGCAGAAAAATGAAAATAGATCCATACTTATCACCTGTACTAAATTAAAGTCCAAGTGGATCAAAGACATCAACATAAAACCAGATACTCTAAATCTGTTAGAAGAAAAAGTGGGGAACAGCCTAAAACTCATTGGCACAGGAGACAACCTCCTTGACAGAACACCAACAGCACAGGTGCTAAGATCAACAGTCAATAAATGGGACCTCATGAAACTGAAAACTTCTGTAAAGCAAAGAACATTGTTGTCAGAACAAAATGACAGCCTACAGACTGGGGAAGACTCTTCACCAACCCTATACCTGACAGAGGGCTAATATCCAGCATATATAAAGAATTAAAGAAGTTAAAAAGCAGTAAATCAAGTAACCCAATTAAAAAATGGGGTACTGAACTAAACAGAGATTTCTCTGTAAAGGAATATATATATATATATATATATATATATATATATATATATATATATATTTAACTTTAACTTTATTTTATGTGCATTAGTGTGAAGGTGTCAGATCCCTTGGAACTGGTCTTACAGACAGTTGTAAGCTGCCATGTGGGTGCTGGGAATTGAACCCTGGTCCTTTGGAAGAGCAGCCAGTGCTCTTTAACCACTGAGCCATCTCTCCAGCCCCCTCATTTATGTTTTAAAGTCTTGGAGAGATCAGGGATACAAGGCACATACCTAAATGTAGTAAAGGCAATACACAGCAAGCCTATAGCCAGCATCAAAGTAAACAGAGAAAAACTTAAATCAGTCCCACTGAAATCAGGGACAAGGCAAGATTTCCCATTCTCTTCTTCTTCTGATGTCCTTCTTCTTTGCCTTTCGGGATGGGGATTGAGCATTTTAGTCCGGGTCCTCTCTCTTGATTAGTTTCTTTAGATGTACAGATTTTAGTAGGTTTATCCTATATCACATTTATATATGAGTGAGTGTGTACCATGTGTGTCTTTCTGCTTCTGGGACAGCTCACTCAGGATGATCCTTTCCAGGTCCCACCATTTACCTGCAAATTTCATGATTTCTTTATTTTTCATTGCTGAGTAATATTCCATTGTGTAGATGTACCACAATTTCTGCATCCATTCTTCAGTTGAGGGGCATTTGGGCTGTTTCCAGTTTCTGGCTATTATAAATGAAGCTGCTACAAACATGGTTGAGCAAATATCAATAATTTACATAAATTACCTTGTTGAGACTCTAACCAAACAAGTGAAAGACCTGTATGAATAAAACCTTTAAGTCTCTAGAGAAAGAAATTGAAGTAGATATCAGAAGATGAAAAGATCTCCCATGCTCATGGATCAGTAGGATTAACATTGGAAAAATAGCCATTTTTTTCAAAAGCAATATATAGATTGAATGCAATCCCCATCAAAACATCAACATAATTCTTACATAACTTTAAGAAAAATTCTCAAATTCGTATGAAAAAAAAAAAACAGACTTGTTAAAATAATCTTGTACAACAACAGATATTCTGGAAGTATCTCTATCCCTGATCTCAAACTGTACTACAGAGCAACAGTAATAAAAACTGCATGGTACTGGCACAGAAATTGGTATAGAATAGTGGATCAAATGACTCGAATAGAAGACCCAAGAATAAACCCATACAGCTACGGATACTTGATTTTGGCAAAGAATCCAAAACCATACAATGGAAAACAAAACAAAACAAAACAAAACAAAACCAGCATCTTCAACAAATGGTGTTGGTCAAACTGGATATCTATATGTAGAATAATGCAAATAGATCCATATTTATCACTCTGCACAAAACTAAAGACCAAATGGATCAAAGACCTCAACATAAAACCAGACACACTAAACCTATTAGAAGAAAAAGTGGGGAAGAGACCAGAACTCATTGGCACAGGGAACAACTTCCTGAACAAAACACCAACAGCACAGGCTCTAAAAGCAACAATCAATAGATGGGACCTCATGGAACTGAAAAGTTTCTGTAAAGCAAAGGAAACTGTCATCAGGACAAAATGACAACCTACAGATTGGGAAAGAATCTTCACCAACCCTACATCTGACAGAGTGCTAATACCCAGAATAAACAAAGAACTCAAACAGTTACACACCAAGCAACCAAGTAATATAATTAAAAATGGGGTACAGAGCTAAACAGAGAATTCTCTGTAGAGGAATGTAGAATGGCAGGGAAACACTTAAATTTTCAATGTCCTTAGTCATCAGGGAGATGCAAATCAAAAGGACCCTGAGATTTCACCTGACACCCATCAGAATGGCTAAGATCAAAAACTCAATTGACAACACATACTAGAGAAGATGTGGAGAAAGGGGAACCCTCCTCCATTGCTGGTGGGAATGTAAAATTGTACAACCACTTTGGAAATCAATCTGGAGCTTTCTCAGAAAATTAAGAATAGTGTTATCTCAAGATCCAGCTATACCACTCCTAGGCATATATTCAAAACATGCTCAACTATACAACAAGGTGATTTGCTCAACCCTGTTCATAGCAGGTTTATTAGTAATAGCCAGAATCTGGAAACAATGTAGATGTCCCTCAGTGGAGAAATGGATATAGAAATTTTGGTACATTTTCACAATGGAATACTTACTACTCAGGAATAAAAAACATGGAAATCAGGAATTTTGCAGGCAAATGGTGGGAACTAGAAAAGATCATCTTGAGTGAGTTATCTGAAAGACTCACATAGTATATACTCACTCATATGGTTATTAGACATATAATATCGGATAAACATACTAAAATTTATACTCCTAAGGAAGCTACACAACAAGGAAGATCCTAGGGAAGATGATCAATCCTCATTCAGAATGGCAAATCCGATAGGCATTGGAAGCAGGAGAAAACAGGGACTAGGACAGGAACCTTCTACATTCGGTCTCTGAAAGAGTTTACGGATCGAGATACTGAAGCAGAGGCTGAGACTCATAGCCAAACTTTGGACAGAATGCATGGAATTTTATGAAAGAAGGGGGAGATAGAAAGACCTGGAGGGGATGGGATCTCCAAAAGGAGATCAACAGAGCCAAAAGTGCCCTGGTGCCCTGGTGGCTTAGTAGAGACTGATACCCCAACCAATGACCATGCATGGAGAGGACCTAAAACCCCTGCTCAGATAGTGCCCACACAGTCTCCAACTGAGTTCCCTAGTAAGGGGAGGAGGGGCTCTCTCTGCATGAACTCAGTGGCAGGCTCTCTGATCACCTCCCTTTGGGGGGTGCAAACTTGCCAGGCCACAGAGGAAGACAATGCAGCCAGGCTTGATGAGATCTGATAGGCTAAGCTCAGATAGAAGGGGAGGAGGACCTCCCCTATTAGTGGACTAAGGGTGGGCATAGGGGGAGAAGAGGAAGGGATGATTGGAAAGAGATGAGGGAGGGCTCCACAGCCAGGATAAAAATTGAATAAATTGTAATTATTATTATTCATAATAATAATCGATAAACTATTTTAAAAATGAAAAAAGAAATAAGCATGGATATGTTCCAATCCAACTTTATTTATGGACAATTAAATTTGAATTTTATGTAATTTTTCTATGCAAAAAAAAATAATAACACTATTCACTTGCGTTTGTCTCAACCATTTAAATATTTGAAAATCACTGTCAATTCATAGGTTGTACAAAAATAGGCTTTACACTGGATTTTAACCTTCAGGCCAGGAATAATGACCCTTATCTACGTGTGAATTAAGAAGATTCTAAGAGGAAGTAATACATGTTCCAATAGACTTTAATTTTAGAGTAGTTTTATTATGTTCACCACTAAACTGAACAGAAGGAACTGAAATTTACACTGTCCTCCAACCAGAAATGCATACCCCTCAGCTTTTAATGAGTAGTACAAATTTTGACTTTTTTCCTTTGTTTCATAGGCTCAGAAATGGAAATTGGTAAGAACTGACAACTATGCTACATTTTCAGATAAAACACAGATTTGTGGAATCACAACTCCCCTAACATTACTTAAAGAATTATAACCACATATTAATCTTGATAGTTGCTGATGGAAAATATTTTTAAAATTGAAATTGGCATGATGTTTCTGTTAATAGGTATCTTTTTGCTCCTCAAAAGATTGCATCTTCACAAGTTGTTCAATAATTTCTTTCTGTTTAATGTATAATTGGAAAATGATACAAAATAATAACAATCATTTCCTGTTCCATCAGTAACTGTTCACCTTAGCATTTTGAATTTATCTTTCTGAAGTAAAAGCCTCGTCTTCCAAGATATGTCATCAACTGCTCTACCTCCTCTTTACAATCATGGAGAATTAACATTAGGAAATAATCCAGCACACACACACACACACACACACACACACTGTAACTGTAACTGGTAAGATGACAGAGACTGTCCTGGAACTATAATTATATGAATACAAAAGAATTCAATATCCAAGTTTATATGGGTCACTTTGATTAATCAACCTCCCTCAAGATGGGGAACATATATATTATATCCACTTCTGTATTTCAAAAACCTAGCACAAGAACAGTCAAAATATTCCTCATCTCAGGCTCAAGGACAGAAAGATGTAAACTATTTGAAAATAGTCGCTTTGAAAAAAGAGTTCTGGGGTACCCTAATGACACAAGACTACTTAAGGAAATATTTCCTTGAGTTTAGCCATCTAGGACAGCAGAGGCCACTGCAGGTAGGGTTTCAGATGGCTCAGATAATGTCAGAGTGATGCTGCTCTTTCAGGCCAGCAATTTAAGCTATTTTGGCAGAATCCTGGAGGCTTCCACATCAACATTTCAAGAGAAATCTTAGATAGCACATAATGTGTTATTGGGCCCAATAGCCTATAAGTAGAACCAGAGACTATAAAAGGTGAAGGTCTGGGGCATGAAGCCAAAACATGATGAAGATTTCAGGAATTTGAAGATGACAGAAACATGGAATATAGAACATCTGCCAATGAAAGCTGCTAGGTTTGAGCAGAGTCAGAGCACAGAGGGCATATCAACGACAATCATAAAGGTTATAGATACAGGGCTTACCAAGAGCACTGTGATTCATTATATACTGAAGATGCCATATATAGAGCCATAGGATTTAGTGTTTTTTCCTTCTGGGCTTCAGTCTTCCTTTGTTTATCCCATGTTTTTCTGTCCCCACATTTCTCCTTTTGATTGAGGGTATTTAGTCAATACTATTATGTTAGATATATGTAATTCACTTCTTAATTTACAGTTGCTCACAGGTAAAAATCTACCTTGAATTTCAAAATATGTTTTGGATTTTAAGTTTTGAGCTGGAACTCTTAAAACTAGGGATAATCTTGGAATAAATAAACTGAATATGTTTTATAAAATAGGATCTGCAGGACTCTTTGGAGGTGAGGGGCAAATTTTTATGGTTTGAATCTGAGAGTCTCATTTTATAGCTTTTTTTCTCTTGCTTTTAGTGAATTTTTGGAATGTGGTACAAACTTTCAGAAATGGAACATAGCTGGAGAAAGAAGGCCACTGTAAATATGGGAAGGGTATGCCTTTGTGGAGTATAACTTGCCCTGAACCTTTCCTGTCTGTCTCTTTCTGTTTCCTGGATTCTGTGGGGTGATGAGGTTTGCCACATCATACCCTCAGTCTTACATCATACTCATAGCAAGAAATTCAGTTGATCTTGGACCAAGCTCTCTAAAACTGTAAGACATAGTAATCTTCCTTCATTTTCAGTCATTTTCTTCAGATACTTACTTCAGCAACAGTAAACTGGTTACATTGAAAAGCATGCACAATTGTCCTCTCTTCCTTCTTGCCTCTTTATCTTCAATACTGTTTCTACTCCAACTCATGATTTACTGATAGTGCCAGCTAAAGTGATCATTCATTCTGGACTGCACAATACTGAAAGACCTATAAGACAAACACTGTTCAGGGCTGAAACCAAGAAGGAAAAACAGAGATGAATCATTCATAGTACCATCATACATATTTTGTCATCTGCACATTGAGCTGCTTAAAACCAGTTTGCACTGGAGTGGGTGGATGAATAATTGAGGAGGGAAGATTAGATTCAGTGCCTCTGGTTGGGGTTAGAACAGAATGCCAAACAACAGTGCCTGTAAATGCAATTTCTCCACCCCAAATAGAGGGCTATAGTACTTCATACAATGCTTAATCAACAGGCTCCAGCCTCTGGTAGAAGTGGGTATTTACATTCAGATCCTCAAAATGTTAATTGATATTATTTGCAGCTAAAGGAAGTTTGAAAACTTCTTTCATTGCATGGACAAAGCCTGGAAAGGTGGTATTTCTCTATTATTGTTCTTTATTGTAAGCGCCTATTGTACAGATCAACAACAGCCAGGCCTTTTGCAGCTGGCTATTCTAATTTCTGAAGCTTTCTTCAAATGAAAATCCAAATATAAACCTCATTCTTGGCTTCTAAGTGGCATAAGAACTCCTTTGTTGACAAGGTTACCACCATAGATCTGGAAGACTGATTTTCTGCTGTGTATAGTTCCTCATGACTTTTGTATAGGAATGGCCTTGGCAGAAGCTGTTTGTCATTGCAAAAGGGAAAATTTGTTTTCATTTTACCTAGCAATTTCAGAGAAATCTTCTAAAATTACCAGGCAAATATGGGCTCCTATCAAGGGAGGGTCTTTTATAGGCTATCTTAGGGATTAGAGCTTTCCAGTGTGGAGATTTCCTGACTGGTGATTGGAGAAATTTCAAGTCCTTCTGAGGGTGGAGAGGTGGTGTAAAAGTAACTTATTCTTTTGACTTAATCTTTGCCTAGTAGACTTACTGTTTCCATCTGCTGACCCAGGCCTAGTCCTGGAAGCTTCTAGTCTCCAAACAATCTAATTGAGGCCTAAAATGTTTTCAGACTCAGAGGCTTACTGGTGAACCAACTCACCCTTCCTGAACTCTGGCTATCTGGTTCAATTCAGTTGTTCTGTGTCAAAGTTCTTGCCAATCTGACTGATTCAAACTGGCTTCTCTCAGTTTCTCACTGAATTGCTCTCTTTGACCTCAAACTATCTCTAGCAATCTGTCCTAATCTTCTGATTCCTCATTATTTAGCTCTTTCTGTCTTTACCTGTGTCTAGCTTGTACTCTCTTCAACCTGCCTCTGTAAAACTCTCCCAGTAAAACTGCCTCTGCATCTGCTTTGATACCCTGAAGGGTAGAGCCTTTCAGATGCCCTCTGTGGCAGACTCCTGTCCTGTTCCCTGTTTTTTCCATATTCTCATGTCCTTCCTCTTTGCTTTTCTGAATGGAGATTGAGCATTTTAGCCAGAGTCCTTCCTTCTTGATTAGTTTCTTTAGTTGTACAGATTTTAGTAGGTTTATCCTATCTTATATGTCTAATATCTACTTATGAGTGGGTATATACCCTGTGTGTCTTTCTGCTTCTGGGGTACCTCACTCAGGATGATCTTTTCCAATTCCCACCATTTACCTGCAAATTGCATGATTTCCTTGCTTTTTTTTTTTTTTTGGTGAGTGATATTCCATTGTGTAGATGTACCACAATTTCTGTAGCCATTCCTCAGTTGAGGGAAGTCTGGGTTGTTTCCAGCTTCTGTCTATTACAATTAAAGCTGCTATAAAGATGGTTGAGCAAATGTCCTTGTTGTGTAATTGAGCATCTTTTGGATGTACGCCTAGGAGTGGCATAGCTGGATCTTGAGTAAGCACTATTCCTAATTGTCTGAGAAAGTGACAGATTGATTTCAAGAGTGGTTGTACAAGTTTACATTCCCACCAGCAGTGGAGGAGGTTTCCTCTTTCTCCACATCCTCTTCAGCATGTGTTGTCACTTGAGTTTTTGATCTTAGCCACTCTGATGGGTGTAAAGTATGGGCAGAGTGCAGGGAACCTTATGAAGGAAATGGGAAATAGTAAGACCTGGAGAGGTCAGGAGCTCCACAAGGAGAGCAACAGAACCAAAAATTCTGGGCAAAGAGGTCTTTTCTGAGGCTGATAACCCAACCAAGGACCATTCATAGAGATAACCTAGAACCCCTACACAGATGTAGCCCATAGCAGTATAGTGCCCAAGTGGGTTCCACAGTAATTTCGAACAGGGACTGTCTCTGACATGAACTGATTGGCCTGCAATTTGATCACCTTCCCCTAAGGGGGGAACAGCCTTACCCAGACCCAGAGGAAGACAATGCAGCCATTACTGATGAGACCTGATAGAATAGGATAAGAAGAAAGGGAAGGAAGACCTCCCCTATCAGTGGACTGGGGAGGGACATGGGTGGAGAAGGGGGAGGGAGGGTGGGGTTGGAAGGGGAAGAAGGAGCTACAGGGGAGATACAAAATGAATAAATTGTAACTAATAAAAATAAATAAATAAAAGAAAAAAACTGCCTCTGAATTCCAGGAACTACCAAAAACTTAACTGCCACAAATTCAATTCCACTGCACTGCCTCTCAAATCACTGACTCAATGGAACTACCTGAGCAGAACTGATTAAAGTCAGAGATCTAAGTGCCTCTCTCCTGAGTGGTGGGATTAAAGGCGTGTATTACCTTGTCTAGGCCTAAGCTTTTCTTTATCTGAAATTTGTTAGATACCAGGCTGGCCTTGAACTCAAAGATGTGCTTTTCTCAATCTTCTGAGATTAAAGGTGTGTCTGCATTCCAGCTAGATCACAGAAAGTTTGGAGTTCTATGGATGTAATCTCTTGCCAGAACAACATGTTCCGAATTAAAATTCCTCTACAGGTGAGTTTAAGGATTGGTGGATATTCCTGTTCAGGGATTGGTAGATTTTTTTTTTCTTCAGGTAAGAATTTTTTTTCTTGTAGGGTGGACCTGGCTATTCTTCCTGCCTCAGTGAAGGCTTTCTCTGCTGTTTCAGTTGGTGAGAATAGCCAGGAAGAAGTCTGAACTAATATGCTTATCTTTATAATGCAATGTAATTTGCATGGTTTTGTGAAGAATCACAGGCATGCTGAGGTTTAAATGGATCCTAAAGGTCTTTTAATACAATGTTCAAACCTGAATTTCTGTAGAATATGCCATTTGTTTGGGCACTTCTAGGATAAAATAGTCACAATCATATAAAATTGTGTTTGACATGTTTGTGTATTAGTCACATTTTTCATTGCTCTGACAAGCTCTCTGAATTAAGGGATTTATTTAGCTCTTGGTTTTAGGGATTTAAATCTGTGGTTCTTGGTTGTGTTAATTCTGAGTTTGTAATGAAGAAGACCATGATACCCACAGGAGCACATCTCACAGGGCGAGAAGCACATAAGCAGAAATTAATGGGCATGGGATAAGGCAGAACCCCCAAGGTCATGCTCCTAGAGACATACTTTCTCTAGCTAAAGTGCTACTTATATAGTTTCCAAAGTCTTCCAAAATAGAGCCACCAACTGGAAACCAAGCCTTCATTACATAATCTTTTGAAGAAAATACTTCCTATTATAGCCATAAAAGTTTATTAAATAATCTGTTGTTATACAGAGTAAAAATCCTTCTTTAAGTGTAAATCCAGTGGACTTAATTCAACACTTTTAAGACAAATGCTTGAATTTTTTCTACTATGCTCAATCCCAGTTTTCAATGTATATAACATTTAGTACATCATTAAGTATTTTGTACATGGAAACATTTAGTTCTAACAATACTAACACAAGAAGATAGCTCAACTGGTAAAAGATCTAGCATATGAGAATTAAGAGCAAGCCTCACATTTCCAGCACCAACATAAAAAATCCAGGCATGGCTATATCCACCTGTAACTCTAGAGCATGAATGAGTAGCTTCAGGTGAATCCCTAGAACTTAATGTCTAGACAGTCTACTGAGCCTGTGTATATTGTATTCAATGAGAAAACTTGTCTGAAAATGTAAAGTGGAGAATAATTGAGAAAGACAACTATGTCAATCTCTGACATGTACGCACACACAAGTGCATAAAGGTACCCCAAATAGGTGTGTACATATCTTATACACAGACATACAACTCATAGCAGCTGAGGTTACATGCACATGACCCGTACAAAACCAAGGCAGTCAAAATTCCAGGATAAATGGGAAGAGCCTCTAAGAACCCACGCATATCAGAGGAGCTTTAGGTAGTTGATGACTACTGAGGTAGAGAGAGTCACTCTCCTTTTGGAACATGGCAGCTGGTTGCTTGCTCATGACTCAGTGGCTAGCAACACACATGTGCGTGTGGGCAGTGTTAACTAGACTAAGCGAGTTGTTAATAATAATACAAATAAGACATAATATTGGGAGGATGATGGGGTTGGGAGAGTTGAAAGAAGGTACTGGTAGATGAATATGATCAATATACTTTGTGTAAATATATGAAAATTCCAAAGAATGAATAAAAATTTTTAAAACTAGGCTATTCCATTAAAACTCCTAACTATTGGATCTATGGTTCACTGTAATTGTATTTCTCTACCAAAGGCAATATTGCTATCAGTAAATCTTCTCTCTAAACTACTGTCTTGGAGTTCCTGAAGCTTTCACACATATTCCCTTTCTCCTCTGGCCCAAAGAATTGTTCTATACTATCTACAGTGTTTCAGGATCTTTTGCTAATATCCCTTCATCTCCCTGTGTCTCTGTAAAACATCCTTCAATTAAATCCACCTCCAATTTGTCTTAAGACATTGTCATATGTTTCTTGCCAGGTTTCTGCCTAATTCAACCACCTTCTTTCTGAATTCTGTATGTTATTTAATTCAACCTAAGATTGAATTCAGTTGCCAAAGCTTCCACATTCCATACAAGGAACTAATTCAAACATCAAATTAGATATTGAAATACATACCTTTAGGGTTTTCTACAACTCTGAAAGGGAACAAGGTGTAGTTAAAGACTCTATCCTTTTTTTTCTTAAAGGTCTAACAGAAAACATATTAATTACTTAAGCCCAGTGTGTGAGTAAGCAAAAATCAATAATACATAATATAACTAAGTTATGTTAGTATATGATTTTGAATAAATAAGGGATATATTAAGCTCTTTCAGATTAACCAGCCTCCCCCCCACGTACACAAATATATGCACACAGCAAAAGTCTAATACAATTCTTCTAAGACAATTTGCCTTTCCTCATAACATTTTTAAAAGAGATTCACTATATACCAAATGCAAAAATAGGTCTCTAAAGAGACAAATGTGGAAATTTCTTACTCAGAAAACTATTTTCTGAACAGTCTATATTTGTAGTTACAGGTTCAGGAAACACTAGAATCTAATGATCTGTTACCAAAGTAAAATGTGGCTCCAGTATTGATTTAGTTTTAGTTACTTAGAAACAATATTGATCCTTAAGAGATACATTTCACCATCTTGCATTGATAGCATAAAGTGGTTCCATCCAATTGATTAATACACACTTTTTGCTTTTAATAAGATCTTTTTCTGGCTGAGATAGTAGGATATTAGTAGAATGTTAAAGGCAGATTTACAGATGAACTGTTTAATATAAATGAATATCCATATCATCTTATAAAAAGGAAAAAAACTCATGGGATAACAATTTTTAGAAAATGACTTGTGAAAAATTGATGAGGATGCTAGGTATCTATAGAGAAGAAACTACCTCTATGTTGTCCTAACAATCTTACCATTTTCTATATACAATTTGATAATCATAGATATGGGAAAGATTCAAAATATGCTTCCCAAAATGTCTTCAAATATACATCATGGGACAAAGAAAATTCTGGGATTTTCCCAAGTATTTGCATCATCATATTCAAAAATAAGGTTCAGGCTATTCTAGTATCTAGTCAAGAAAACTGAGAAACTAGATGATCTCTGTCAACTGAGACATAAAGAATGAATGGTCATATTTCCTTGCAACATCTAGAAAAATTACAATACTAGATTTTTTTTTTAAAAAAAAAGAGAAAAAAGATACCAAAAAGGAAAAATACTGTGAGATACTATAAAATATCTGGCTTTGCATCTTAGCTGCTTACTGTGCTGTGACATGACCTTACATGGGTTTACCTAAGCTCTTAGTACTACATTTATAAAAATAGAGCTAAAAAATCCATTTCATGGGAATGGTGTGAGGACTCAATGTGATTATATGAGAGAGACTAACAAAATAATCATCACATAGAATTTTTTTCAACCAATTACAGTGTTATTTCATAAAAGAACATCTGTCAGTAATTTAATGCAGTTACAGTAATGAACTAAATGTTCTTGAAATAAATGGAGTGCATTAAGAGGTAATGTAAAGTGTTACAAGGAAGAATGTCAGGTCTCACAAACTGTAGCTTTAAGAGAATAAACACTTTGTAGATTAGTCAAGGGAGTATATAATTTCTAAACCGTCAGTTCTCCATAGTCTATTTACCTGTGTTCAAATATAATGAAACACATAACTAAATATGCAATATGTTTTAAGTTTGAGACCTGTATCAAACATGACTTCACAATTGGCTTCTCTTGGATTACCAGTGTAAATGTTCTCCTTCAATTAATAGAGATAATAACAAATTGGCTGATTTATCTATACACCTGACCCAGGAGTATCAGCCAGCTAATGTGTGATTTTCTGTTGCTAGCCAGTGTTAGCTGTTTATTAGGATGTTTAAAATTTATGAAATGATTTACAGTTTCTACAGTGCTTTGACTTGCATCTAAATTTCTATTGAACACTGTAAGTAGGAATTACATATTTGGTTTCTATTCAATGAGTAAATAGAAATTTGTGCACTTTCTTCCCCACCACAGACACAATATACTAACTCAGAATGTTCTACATTTAAAAGTGAATACAACATAAACTAAACAACTTGGACCATTAACAGGACACAGGAAACTCATTAAGGAAATGTTACAATAGCCTGTTCTTGGTACAATTAAAACTCTTATATAGTACAAAACTAAAAAGCATATGAACTTGTAGCAAAACACAGAAGCATGTTCTGCTCCAATAGAAATTTGTAGTTGTGAAAAGAATAATAGTAATCATCTACTATGTGCAATCAAAACTAGGAAGTGGAAAATTGGGCTTTAAATGCTTTTTAAAAAATAGTCAGGGCTGGCCTTCTTTCTCTATGGCAGTATGTATACTAAAGCATCACACCCGCCCCAATCTGCCTCCTAATTCTAGATTTTTTTTCTACCAAGATACTATGTTCATATTCAGATTCTTCTATGTCCCTTACTTTCTTTTAAAAGATCTACATTTAGTTGTATACTTACCAAATATCCAGATGTCAGAAATTTGACCATATTTCTTTTGGAAATATACTTAACACTTCACAGGTCTTGATCCAAAGTACAACATACTTTTCAATGTCTCTTAAATAGCAGTCTTAATGGCCCAATAATTTCTTTTTTTTTCATTTATTTTTTCATTCAATTTACATCCTTGTAACCTCTTCCCTACTCCCCTCCCAGCCCTACTCTCTTTCCCTCCCTCTCCACACTCCACCCTTTCCTATTCTTCAGAAAAGGGGAGCTCCCTTTCCCACCCACCCCAACTCATCAAGTTTCATTAGGACTGAACATGTCCTCTTCCCCTGTGGCCTTGTCAAGGAAGTCTTGCTAGAGGAAAGTGATCTAAAAGCTAGCAAGTAAGTTCCTGTGATATTCAGTTCCCACTTCCCTTACTAGAGGAGACCCACATGAACCCTAAGCTGACCATCTACTATATCTTTGTAGGGGTCCTAGGTCCACTTCATGCACAGTACTTTGTTGATGCTTCAGTCTCAGCAAACCCCTATGGGCCCTGGTCAGTTGGCTCTGTTGTTTTCTTGTGGAGCTCCTGTCACCTCTAGGTCCTTTTCTTTTTCCTCCCACTATTCCTCAAGACTTCCTATGTACCCACCAATGTTTAGCTGTGAGTCTTAGATCTGTTTTGAGGCACTACTGGGTAGAGCCTCTCAGAGGACAACTCAGACAGCCTCCTGTCTACAAGTTTATAATAGTGTCAGGGTTGGCACTCTCTAAAAGAGTGGATCTTTGGTTCAGACAGGCATTAACTGGGCATTCCTTAAATCTCTGCTCTATCTGTTCTATCTTTATCCCTGCACATCTCTTATGTAGGGTAAAATTTGGGTTGAAGTTTTTGCAGGTGGGTTGGTGTTCCCCACTCTTTACTACAAGATTAGTCTAGCTAGAGGATGTCCTCTTCAGTCTCTGTGGTCTCTGCTACTAGGAGTCTCTGCGTAAGTCCCCCTTATATCCTCCAGAAGCCGACCTTGACTTAGGTCTCCAGCTCATCACAGAGATATCCCCAACCTCAGTTTCTCTTTACAGGCCTTCTGTCCTTTCTCCCTTGCTTTCCTCAGGTCTCCTCTCCTTCCTGTTCCCTCTCTTCAGCCACTACCTCTGCCTATTCTATCTCCCCTTCTGAGTGAGACATATTCATCCTCTCTTGGATCTTCCATGTTACTTATCTTCTTTGTGTCTGTGCCTCTTAGTATGCTTATCCTGAAATATATGGCTAAAATCCACTTATAAGTGAATTCATACCATGTTTGTCTTTCTAGATCTGGGTTACCTCACTCCAGATGATCTTTTCTAGTTCCATGCATTTGCCTGCAAATTTAATGATTTCTTTGTTTTTTAATAGCTGAGTAGTATTCCATTGTGTAAATTTACCACAGTTGAGGAATATCTTCAGTTGAGGGACATCTAGGTTGTTTCCAGATTCTAACTATTATGAATAAAGCTACTATGAGCACAGTTGAACAAGTAAATGCCCTTGTTGTATTGTGGAGCATCTTTTGAGTATATATTCAGGAGAGGTATAGCTGGATCTTGAGGTAAAGTTATTCTTAATTTTCTGAGAAAGCAGCAGATTGGTTTCCAAAGTGGTTGAATAGGTTACACTCCCACCAGCAATGGAGGAGGGTACCCCTTTCTCTACACCTTCATCAGCATGTGCTATTGCTGGAGGTTTTGATCTTAGCCATTCTGAATGGTATGAGACTCTCATGAGTCTCTCAGAGTCATTTTGATTTGCATTTCCCTGATGATTGAAGAAGTTGAGCATTTCTTTAAGTGCTTCTCAGTCCTTCGAGATTTCTCTGTTGACAATTCTTTTTACTTCTGTGCCCCATATTTTTAATTGGGTTATTTTGTTTATTAGTGTTTGATTTCTTGAGTTCATTATATATTTTGGATATTAGCCCTTTGTCAGATACAGGATAGGTGAAGATATTTTCTCTGTCTGTAGACTGTCTTTCCATTCTAGTGACAGTGGACTTTACCTTATAGGAGCTTTTCAGTTTCAAAAGGTCCCGTTTATTAATTGTTGATCTTAGAGCTTGAGCTGTTGGAGTTCATTTCAGGACATTGTCTCTGTGTCAATGAGTTTTAGGGTCTTCCATACTTTTTTTTCTAACCTATTTATGTATCCAGTTTTATGTTGAGGTTTTTGATCCACTTGGACTTTAGTTTTGTGCAGGGTGATAAATATGGATCTATTCTCATTTTTTCTTCATGTAGACATCCAGTTGGATCACCACCATTTGTCAAAGATACCGTCTTTTTTCCATTGAATAGTATTGGTTACTTTGTCAAAAATCAAGTATTCATACATGTGTGGGTTGATTTCTATGTCTTCTATTTGGATACATTGATCCACCTTTCTGTTTCTATGCCAGTACCTTCTAGGTTTTATTACTATTGCTCTCTAGCACAGCTTGAGACCAAGGGTCAGATACCTCCAGAAAACCTGTTTTGTACAGGACCTTTATGGAAATTCTGTTTGTTTGTTTGTTTGTTGTTTTTTTTTTTTTTTTTTTTTTTGTTTCTCCATATGAAGTTGAGAATTTTTCTTCCAATGTCTGTAAAGAAATTTGTGTTGGTATTTTGATGGAAATTGCATTGAATCTGTAGATTGCTTTTGGCAAAATGGCCATTTTCACAATATAAATCCTACCGATCCATGAACATTGGAGATCTTTCCAGCTCCTGATATCTTCTTCAATTTCTTTCATCAGAGACTTGAAGTTTTTTCTGAACATGTCTTTCACTTGCTTGGTTAATGTCACACCAAGTACTTTATGTTATTCGTGACTAAATAATATTGTGAAGGGTGTTGTTTCCCTGATTTCTTTCTCGGCCCTTTTGTCTTGGGTATACAGGAGGGCTTCTAATTTTTTTGAGTTAATTTTTGTGTCCAGCCACTTTGCTGAAGGTGTTTATCAGCTGAAGGAGTTCTCTGGTTGAATTTTTGGGGTCGTTCATATATACTATCATATCATCTGCAAATAGTGACACTTTGACCTCTTCCTTCCGATTTTTATCCCCTTGATCTCCTTTAGTTGTCTTATTGCCTTAGCTAGGACTTCAAATACTATGTTGAAGATATATGGAGAGAGTGGGCAATCATGCCTTGTTCCTGATGTCAGTGGGATTGATTTAAGTTCCTCTCTGTTTAGTTCGATGTTGGCTATAGGCTTTCTGTATATTGTCTTTACTATGCTTAGGGATGTGCCTTGTATCCCTGATCTCTCCAAGACTTTAAACATGAATGGATGTTGGATTTTGTCAAATGATTTTTTTTTTGGTATCTAAAGAGATGATCATGTGGTTTTTATCCTTCAGTTTGTTTATACGATGGATAACACTGATGTATTTCCATATATTGAACCACTCTCGCATGCCTGGAGTGAAGCCTACTTGGTCAGGTTGGATGATATCTTTTATGTGTTCTTGGATTCTGTTTGCAAGTATTTTATTTAGTATTTTTGCAACAATGTTCTTAAGAGAGATAGTTCTATTTTTTTGTTGGGTTTTGTGTGCTTTAGGTATCAAGGTGAGTGTGGCTTCATAGAATGAGTTTGGTAATGTTCCTTCTGTTTCTATTTTATGGAATAGTGTGAAGAGAATTGGAGTTAGCTCTTCTCTGAAGGTTTGGTAGAATTCTGAGCTGAAACCGTCTGACCCTGGGTTTTTCTTGGAAGAGAGACTTTTGATGACTGCTTCAATTTCCTAGGGGGATATAGGACTATTAAATCTTCCTATCTGATCTTGTCTAATTTTGATAGATGGAATCTGTCAAGAAAATTGTCCATTTCTTTTAGATTTTCAAATTTTTGATATATAGCCTTTTGTAGTAAAACCTGATGATTTTTTGGATTTCCTTAGTGTCTGTTAGTAAGTCCTCCTTTTCATTTCTGATTTTGCTTAGTTGGATAGTTTCTCTTTGCCTTTTTAGTTAGTTTGGCTAAGGGTTTGTCTATCTTGTTGATTTTCTCAAAGAAGCAGCTCTTGGTTTCATTGACTCTTTGAATAATTTTATTTGATTCAAATTTTTTTCTATTCTTTATTTTATTTTTTTAATTTATTATTAATTACTTTATTCACTTTGTATCCCCCCTGCGGTTCCCTCCCTCCTCCTTTCCCAACCCCTCCCTTCCTCCCCACTCTGCATGCATGACCCTCCCCATGTCCACTGATAGGGGAGGACTTCTTTTCCTTCCATCTGATCCTAGGCACTTAGCTCTCATCAGGAGTGGCTGCATTGACATCTTCTGTGGCCTGGTAATGCTGCTCCCCCCTCAGGGGGAGGTAATTAATGAGCAGGCCAATAAGTTCATGTCAGAGACAGTCCCTGTTCCTATTACTATGTAATCCACTTGGAAACTGAACTGCCATGAGCTACATCTGTGCAGGGGTCTTAGGTTATCTCCATGCATGGTCCTTGGTTGGAGTATCAGTCTCAGAAAAGTCCCCTGTGCTCAGATTTTTTGGATCTGTTGCTCACCTTGTGGAGATCCTGTCCTCTCCAGATCTTACTGTTTCCCACTTTTTTCATAAGATTTCCTGCACTATGCACAAAGCTTGGCCATAAGTCTCAGCATCTGCTTTGATAGTCTTTAGGGTAGAGCCTTTCAGAGGTCCTCTGTGTAAGGTTTCTGACTTGTTCCCTCTTTTTCTTTTCTTCTGATGCCCATCCCTTTGCCTTTCTGATTAGGGATTGAGCATTTTAGCAAAATCCTCCCTCTTGATTAATTTCTTTAGGTATACAGATTTTAGTAAATTTATTCTATATTATATGTCTATATGAGTGAGTACATACCATGTGTGTCATTTGCTTCTGGGATAGCTCACTCAGGATGATCTTCTTCAGATCCCACCATTTACCTGCAAATTTCATGATTTCCTTGATTTTATTGCTGAGTAATATTCCACTGTATAGATGGACCACAATTTCTGTATCAATTCCTCCACTGAGGGGCATCTGGGCTATATCCAGCTACAAAAAAAAAGCTGCTACAAACATGGTTGAGCAAATGTCCTTATTTTGTACTTGATCCTCTTTTGGGTATATGCCAAGGAGTGGTATAGCTGGATCTTGAGGAAGCGCTATTCCTAGTTGTCTGAGGAAGCAGCAGATAGATTTCCAGAGTGGTTGTACAATTTTATATTCCCACCAGCAGTGGCAGAGGGTTCCCCTTTCTCCACAACCTCTCCAGCATGTGTTGTTCTTTGAGTTTTTCATCTTAGACATTCTGATGGGTGTAAGGTGAAATCTTAGGGTCGTTTTGATTTGCATTTCCCTTATGAGTAAGGGCATTGAGCATTTCTTTAAGTATTTCTCTGCCATCCGATATGGCTCTCTTGAGAATTCTCTGTTTAGAACTGTACCCCATTTTTTAATTGGATTACTTGATTTGTTGCTGTTTAACTTCTTTAGTTCTTTATATATACTGAATATTAGTGCTCTGTCAGATATTGGGTTAGTGAAGATCCTTTCCCAATCTGTAGGCAGTCGTTTTGTTCTGGGGACAGTGTCCTTTGCTTTACAGAAACTTTTTAGTTTCATGAGATCCAATTTACTGATTGTTGCTCTTAAAGCCTGTGCTGTTGGTGTTCTGTTCAGGAAGTTGTCTCCTGTGTCAATGAGTTCAAGGTTCTTCCCCACTTTTTCTCCTAAGTGGTTTAGTGTGTCTGGTTTTATATTGTGGTCTTTGATCCACTTGGACTTTAGTTTTGTGCAGGGTGATAAGAATGGATCTATTTTCATTTTTCTACATGTAGACATCCAGTAAGACCAGCACCATTTGTTGAAGATTCTATCTTTTTTCCATTGTATGGTTTTGGCATCTTTGTCAAAAATCAAGTGTCTATAAGTGTGTGGACTTATTTCAGGGTCTTCTGTTCAATTGCATTGATCCATAATTCTGTTTCTATGCCAGTACCATGCATTTTTAGTATTATTGCTCTATAGTACAGCTTCAGATCATGGATGGAGATACCTCCAGAAGACTTGGGAATTGCTTTAGCAATGCTGGGTTTTTTGTTGTTTCATATGAAGGTGAGAATTTTTCTTTCAAGGTCTGTGAAGAATTGTGTTGGTAATTTGATGGGAATTGCATTGAATCTGTAGATTGCTTTTGGTAAAATGGCCATTTTTGTTAAATTAATCCTTCCAAGCCATGAGCATGGGAGATCTTCCCATCTTCTGTTATCTTCCAATTCTATCTTCAGAGATTGGAATTTTTTTTCATACAAGTCTTTGACTTTCTTGGTTACGTTCACACCAAGGTCCTTTATGTCCTTTGTGGCTGTTATGAAGGGTGTTGTTTCCCTAATTTTTTTCTCGGCCCTTTTGTCCTTTGTATACAAGACGGTTACTGACTTTTTTGATTTAATTTTATACCCAGCCGCTTTGCTGAAGGTGTTAATCAGCTGGAGGAGTTCCCTAGTTCTTTGGGGTCACTCAGGTATATTATCATATCTTCTGCAAATAATTATACTTTGACTTCTTCCTTTCCAATTTTTATCCCCCTGATCTCTTTTAATTGTCTTATTGCTCTAGCAAGAAATTCAAGAACAATGTTGAAGAGATATGGAGAGAGTGGGCAGCCTTGCCTTGTCCCTGATTTCAGTGGGATTGATTTTAGTTTCTCTCTATTGAGTTTGATATTGGTTATAGACTTGCTGTATATGTTCAGGTATATGCCTTTTATCCTCATCTCTCCAAAACTTTAAACATGAATGGATGTTGGGTTTTGTCAAATGCCTTTTCAGCATATAATGAGATGATCATGTGGTTTTTCTCCTTCAGTTTGTTTATGTGGTGGATCACATTGATGAATTTCCATATATTGAACCACCCCTGCATGCCTGGGATGAAGCCTACTTGATCGTAGTGGATGATATCTTTTTTAAGTTTTTTATTTTTTTATTATTAGTTACATTTTATTTACTCTGTATCCCTGCTGTATTCTGTTCCCTCATTCCATCCCAATCCTACCCTCCCTCCCTCATCTCCTCCCTGCCCCTTTCCAAGTCCAATGATTGGGGAGGACCTCTTCCCCTTTCATCTGACAATGTTTTATCAGGTATCTTCAGGACTGGTTGCAAAGTCCTCCCTCCTCTGTGGCCTAGCAGGGCTGCTCCTCCCTTGGGGGATGGGAAGGTCAAAGAGTCTGCCATTGAGTTCCTGTCAGAAATAGTTCCTGTTCCCCTTACTATGGGAAACCAATTGGTTACTGAGCTACCACGGGCTACATCCAAGCAGAGGTTCTGGTTATATCCATACTTGGTCCTTGGTGGAGTGTCAGTCACAGAAAAGACCCCTGTGCCCAGATATTTTTGGTCCTTGTGGATCTACTATCCTTTCCATGTCATACTAACTCCCCCTTCTTTCATATGTTTCCCTGTACTCTGCTGAAGGTTTGGTTATGAGTCTCAGCATCTGCTCTGATACACTGCTAGCTAGAGTCTTTCAGAGGCCTTCTCCGGTAGGCTACTGTCCTGTTACTTCTTTGATGTGCACTTGGATCCAGTTTGCAAGTATTTTGTTGAGTATTTTCACATTGATGCTCATGATGGAGTTTGGCCTGGAATTATTTTTCTTTGTTGGGTCTTTGTGAGATTTTGGTACCAAGGTGATTGTGGCTTTATTGAATGAGTTTGGTAGTGTTCCTTCTGTTTCTATTTTGTGGAATAGTTTGAAGAGTGTTGGTGTTAGCTCTTCTTTGAAGGTCTGGTAGAATTCTGAACTGAAACCATCTGGCCCTGTTCTCATTTTGCATGGGAGAATTTTGATAACAGCTTCTATTTCCTTAAGAGATATAGGACTATCTAATTGCTTTACCTGGTCTTGATTCAGCTTTGGCATGTGGGATTGGTCAAGAAAATTGTCCCTTTCATTTAGAGTTTCAAATTTTGTGGCATATAGGCTTTTGAAGTAAGACCTAAGTATTGTTTGGATTTCCTCAGTGTCCGTGGTTATGTCTCCCTTTTTGTTTCTGATTTTGTTGATTTGGATAGTGTCTCTGCCTTTTAGTTAGTTTGGCTAAGGGTTTGTCGATCTTGTTGATTTTCACAAAGAACCAGCTCTTGGTTTCATTGATTCTTTGAATTATTTTATTTGTTTCTAATTGATTGATTTCAGCCCTGAGTTTGATTATTTCCAGCCATCTACTCCTCTTTGGTGTGTCTGCTTCTTTTTTTTTTCTAGGGATTGTAAGTGAGTCATTAAGTTACTTGCATGAGATGTATCAAATTTCTTCTTGAAGGCACTTAGTTCTAAGAACTTTCCTCTTAGCACTGCTTTCATTGTGTCCTATAAGTTTGGGTATGTTGTGCCTTCATTTTCATAAAATTCTAGGAAGTCTTTAATTTCTCTCTTTATTTCTTCTCTGACCCAGCTGTCATTTAGCAGCAAGTTGTTCAATTTCCATCTGTGTGTAAGCCGTTGGCTATTTTTTGTCACTGAGGTCCAGCTTTAGTCCATGGTGATCAGATAGGATACAAGGGATTGTTTCAATCTTCTTGTATCTGTTGAGTCTTGCTTTGTCACCCACTATATGGTCTATTTTGGAGAAGATTCCATGAGGTGCTGAGAAGAAGGTAAATTCTTCTGTGTTTGGGTGAAAGGTTCTGTAGATGTCTGTGAGGTCCATTTGATTCATGACCTCTGTCAGAGTCATTGTTTCTTTGTTTAATTTCTGTTTTGCTGACCTGTCCTTTGTGGAGAGTGGGGTATTGAATTCTCCCACTATTAATGTGTGTGGGTCTATGTGTAGTTTAAGTTTTATTAAAGTTTCTTTTACAAAGTGGATGCCCTTGCATTTGGGGCATAAATGTTCAAGATTGTGATATCTCCCTGGTGGATTTTTCACTTGATGAGTGTGAAGTGTACTTGTCTATCTCTTTTGATTAATTTTGGTGAAAGTCTATTTTAGTAGACATTAGAATGGCTACTCTTGCTTGCTTCTTGGGTCCATTTGCTTGGAAATGGACCCAGCCCTTTATTCTCAGGTAATGTCTATCTTTGTGACTTAGGTGTGTTTCTTGTATGCAACAGATTGTTGAGTCTTGTTTATGCATCCATTCTGTTAGTCTGTGTCTTTTTATTGGAGAATTGAGTCCACTGATGTTGAGGGATGCCCCAGCCCGCGGGGTTCAACGGGGTTCCTAAGATGAAGAAATTGAAACGAATGGGGGTTTAGGGACAAGAGACGCAGGAGTGAAAGCCAAGTCTGTTTGTCTGATCAAGGCTTCCGTTTATTAGAAATTTTTACCCAACTTATATAGGGAGAAGGAAGGAAAGGGGGAAGGTTAATCTACTGCTGTAGGAAATAGGAAGAATACCTTCATAGGTTAAATATTGTACCTGCAAGATACCATAAGGATGTTCTCTTAAGATATCTTACAGATGCTCTAACAAAGGATGTCCTCACAATCTATCACCCATGATTTAGGGTCTAGATAACTCTTTCACTACATAGCTTTAGGTCTCCACTAAATGACCTTTGCTCTCTACTTGTTTTTGGCTTCAGTAACTACCTTTGTCTCTACTAGATAGCTTTGGCTCCTGGCAGAGGGTGATTAATGACCAGTGGCTGTCAGATCCTGTGCTACTGTTTTCTTGAAAGTGGTTAGTTTTCTTGGGTTGTATTTTTCCTTCTACTATCTTCTGTAACACTGAATTTGTGTGTAGGTATTGTTGAAATTTGTTTTTGTCATTGGATATCTTGTTTTCTCGGTCTATGAGGACTGAGAGTTTTGCTGGGTATGGTAGCCTATGCTGACAGCTGTGTTCTCTTAGGGTCTGCATGATATTCGTGCAGGCCCTTCTGACTTTCATAGTCTTTGTTGAGAAGTCAAGTGTGATTCTGATGGGTTTCCATTATATGTTACTTGGCCTTTTTCCCTTCCAGCTTTTAGTATTTTTCCTTCATTCTGTATACTTACTGTTTTGATTATTATGTGACCGGAGGATTTTCTTTCTGGTCTAATTTACTAGTTGTTCTGTACGTCTCTTGTATTCTTATTGGTCTCTCCTTTAAGTTGGGGAAATTTTCTGGGCCTTGGAGGAGGGAATCTTCTTTTTCCTCTATTCCTATTATTCTTAGGTTTTGTCTTTGTATGTTGTCTTGGATTTCTTGGATGGTTTGTGTCAGGAATATTTTAGATTTATTATTTTTTTTATGGATACATCGATTTCTTCCATTATATCTTCCACACCTGAGATTCTGTCTCCCATCTCTTGTGGTCTATTGGTTATGCTTACTACCTCTGTAGTTCCTGTTTTCTTTCCTAGGTTCTCCCTCTCCATGATTTCCTCCATTTGTGTTTTCTTTAATTTTTCCAATTCTATCTTCAGATCTTGAACCATTTTGTTGATTTCCTTCACCTGTCTGACTATATTTTCCTGTTTTTCCTTGTATTCTTTCAGCTGTTTGTTTGAACAATCCTCTGTTTCTTTTATTTCTTTCAGTGATTTAATCATTTCCTCTCTGATAGCCACAAACTGTTTGGCTGCATCTTCCTGTATTTATTTACGGATGGCCATAATCTGTTTTATTATATCTTCCCCTAATTCTTTATGCATTTTATTTACTTCTTCCATTAACCTCTTCATAACCATAGATGTAATGTTATCTTTTTGAATTTCACTTATGTTAGGGTGTCCAGGGCTACTTGCCTTTGGATAACTGGGTTCTGGGGATGCCATATTGCTTTGCCTTTTGTTGGTTATACTTTTTCGTTGGCCTCTACTCATCTCTCTGTCTCAGGAGTTGTCTGTTAATTTCTGGTGCCTGCTTTGTCCTGGGGTGAGGAGAATCCTCTTGGCAGGGTTCTGAAGGAGTTATCAGCTTTTTGGATATGGTCAACTGAATGGTGCTGCCTTTCAGGAATTGTCACAGTTCACTTCAGGTGTATGGACCTGTGTGATAACTGTCATGTTCAGAAAGGCTCTCCTGTGATCAGGAGACGTCCTGGTGATGGCTGTCCTGCTGCTGGGTTTCTTGCTCTGAATTTAGTTTCTTACTCTGTTGCTCTTAAGGTGCAATTGTTGGATGCAGCCCTCTTGAAGAACCAGGTATTCCCACAGTTTTGTCAGTTTAGCTAGGGATAACTGGTTGATCCTTGGAGCACTATCTGAGGGCTGCTGTAATGCCTCTCTGGTTTTTGTAGGTCTGAGGATGCAGCTGTGTGCCCCAGTGCCCTAGTGTTACTCAACAATGTGGGTGAGCATGGTGCTCATGTCTGCAGTAGAAGGCTAGAGCCTACAGTCTGCGTGAATCCATAAAGTCTTCTGGAGCTGGGTATCCTGTGTGTTGGACCTGATGATCACCCCGCTGTGGGGCTTTCTCCTGACAGGGACACCCAGACTTTTCTTTGGAGACCACTGCTCTGTCTGGGATGGCGAGTAGAACCCTCATGCACAGACAAGCTTGGCTCTGCCTTTCTGGCAATTGGGTGCCTGGGCGTCAGCCGAACCTGGGTAATTTTTCCCGAGACCTTTTTTGGGTGGTTGTATCGGCTGAGTGCTCTGAGATCAGACCTGCTGTTCCTCTATGTATGGGTTTTCACCTGACAAAGAAACTCATTCTCTGGTGCCCTGGGGACCACAGTTCTATCTGAGGCAGTGAGTCAGGCATGCAGGCCAGCACCTGTGTCCCCGGCTCTGGCTCTGGGCTGGTTCCTGTGTGCCCGCAGAACCCGGGTCTTTTCAAAGGAATATCTGGGTGACCTAAGGTCAGTCCCGATGGTTTCCAGCACTGTGGGGTTAGCTCTTGACTGGAAAACGCAGTCTTTGATGTTGTGGTGCCCACAGTTCAGTCTGGGAAAGTGATCAGAGCATGTTGGCATGTGGCTCTGGGCTGGCCTCCAAGCGCTTGGTGGAACCGGGATCTCTTCGGAGGTTTAGCTGGGTGAGTTGAAGATGATTGAATGCCCCACAGTGGGGTATCCTCTCACCTGGGAAACAGAATCACTTGTGTATTAGGGCCACAAGTTCTGACTGCTGGTCACTGTGCTGATCCTGCTATGTTGCTGGTCAGAATGAGATTCGTACTGGAGCTGCCATCATGAGAACTGCCCCCCATTCTAATTTTGATTATTTCCAGCCATCTTCTCCTCTTCAGTGTATCTTCTTCTTCTTCTTCTTCTTCTTCTTCTTCTTCTTCTTCTTCTTC